>NW_017680624.1:5405-13012 GCF_001879085.1 Nicotiana attenuata
CATATAATACTTGACTTTTGAAATACAGAGCAAGTGTGTATGGGAACACCGCTATAGCGCGGAAGTGGCTGCAAACTTCCATCTCAAAGCTCGAAAGCGGTTGTCCCATTGTTTCTCCAAAGCTAGGCAGTTGAACCAGAAGCCTGGCTGGATGCTTCAGGATTTATGGGATGATTTGCAAAGGCAATGGCTTACAGCAGAGTTCTTAGAGAAGAGCGAAAAAGGAAAGAAAGCCCGGGCATCTGAGAAGGGAGGATCCTTGCACACTGGAGGTGCGGTCAGCCTAGGGACGATAAAACGAAGAATGGTACGTAATTGCTTAATTTACTTTAATTTTCTTAGTATATGTATTCTGTTTAGTTAACTAAAATTTATGAGTTTTCAGGAAAAAAAAGTTGGGGACGTCCGATGAACCAAGATGAGCTCTTCAAGGAGACTCATATTGTGAAGAAGAAGAAAGAGACGGATCAAGAAAGGTGGGTCGAGGGCCGAGCCTCGATTGTACATGTAAGTTTTCACTTTTCATTAAGAATTTTGATTTACTTTTATATAAATTTGGAAAGAGTAATTCACATATATTTTTCTTATAGGGTCGCTTCACAGCTGAAGTGGAGCAATTCATACGCAGTCAGCCACCTAATGAGTCCGGCGCGCCAATCCAACTATCGGACGAGGATGCTGAGAGAATGTGGACGCAGGCTGCTGGCGGTCCAAAAGAGGGGAAGGTATACGGGCTTCCTAATAAGAAATTCCATCGCTATAAGTGTGGAATGCAAGGAATAAGGACTTCCTCCCAAGCCGAGCAACTTGATGGGGAGAGCCTCTCCTCTATACGGGAGACTGTGGCAAAGCTCACATCCGAGCTAGAAGCTGCCAAGGAGAGAGAAAGGCTTAGAGATATGCAGTACTCTGGCATGCAAGCTCAGTGCAAGGGCATGCAAGAGTAGATCAAAACTCTCCTAGCTTCTGGCAATTTTCCAATTCCCCGGTTTCGTGAGTCATCGCCAGAGGCTCGCCTTCCCCATGCTCATTCCTCCCGTCCTCCCCGTGGTCATTCTTCCCATCATCGACAAATAGCCCATTCTAGATACCGTCATGGTGAAGAAAGTTCATCAGACGGTGATGATAATGATGTAGAGAACAATCTTTGAACTTATTAGTTTATGCTAGACAAATACAATTGGTTTTCGAATGGTTCTGTAATAACATTTAACTTATTAGTTTGCTAATTAGCTTAAAGTATAAAGTTTTATTGAACTTTATACTTTGTTCGTTATAATTGTTGTTGTTGTTGTTGCTTGTTGTTGTTGTTGCTTGTTGTTGCTGTTGTTGGCATATTTGCCTATTTAGGAATTTTGGTAAGCTGGCAGGTGGTGTAGCTGCCAAAAGAGGCAGTTCCTGCCAGCAATATACCAAGAAAAGCGACCAACTTTGGTCGCTTTCTATTAAAAAAAAACAATTTTCTGTGAAATAGCGACCAAGGTTGGTCGCTATTTAACCCAGATTTCCAAAAAAGCGACCAAGATTGGTCGCTATTTACCAGAAAATTAACAATTTCTGGAAATATGGCGACCAGGGTTGGTCGCTTATTAATAAATAAAAAAATTAATTCATGTATTTAGCGACCAACTTTGGTCGCTTATTTAAAAAAAATAATTAAAAAATTTATAGTATAGCGACCAACTTTGGTCGCAATTTTCCAGATTTTAAAATATAATATTTCGTATGCAGACCAAAGTTGGTCGCTACTTTATAATTAATAACAAATAAAAAAAATGAAATTTACACAAATGAGACCACCTTTGGTCGCAAAATTTATAATATTAAAATAATATAGCGACCAAAGTTGGTCGCCAGTGTCTTTACCGGAATATTTGGTCCTTTGACTTTAGAGACCAAAGTTGATCGCTAATTAGCGACCAACTTTGGTCCCTAAGGTAAAGGGACCAGCTTAATATCGACCAGGCACGTTTGGTCGCTTTTTGGTCGCTTTTTGGCCAATAAGCGACCAACACTGGTCGTTTTTTGTGGTCGTTTTTTTTCGAATTTCTAGTAGTGAGATAATCCCATATTTTAATGACTAAAAGCAGATAGATAAAATATGGAAACCAATAACTCAGAGTTTATTGAAATTCAAGTCAAGTTTTAGTCAATAAAGTGATCGTGCTAGTGCCACGCGACTCGGGGAATGCCTTACACCTTCTCCCTTCCTTACCCGGACTTTGTTTTCGCAGACCAATAATTAAAGAGTCAAATCTTCCTTTGAATAGGGATTCAAATAAAAGTGACTTGGAACATTAGCAAAATTCAATTCAAGTGGCAATTCTGTAAATAAAATAATCCCTACTCAAGTTTGTCACTTTAATTTGAAAAACTCTTTAACCCACAATTCATAATATGCATAACACACATACCTTTTGGGGGTCAAAAAGGAGTGTGACAGGGGCCATGATATTTGTGTGGTTATAAAAATTTCTCATTAAGGGTAAAATGGGTAAAATGAAAGTTGAATCATTTCCAATTGTAGAAATGTCTCATTTTTTTTGGAACGGACTAATAAGGAAAGTGTGTCATATAAATTGAAACGGAGGGGACATGATATTTGGCATATTTATATATGTTTCTGTATTAATTTTTTTTGTATTTTTAAATTATTGTATATAATACATATAGACAAATAAAGATGATAATTGTAATATAGTAAATCATAAGAAAAGTTATAGCCTATTTGGCCAAATTCCTAGAAGGTCAAAAGTATTTATTTTTCTTTTAAAAGAATGCTTATTTTAAAAAGCTGAAGCGTTTGTTCAAATCTTTTGGAGGAGAAAAATAAGTGCTTTTCGGTATAAGCACAAGCACTTTCTCAGAAGGTGAAAAGAATTAGCTTCTCGCCGGAAGCAGAAGTTGCTTTTTAATTATTCTTTTAGCAAAAATACCCATTGAAAAAAATATGTACCAAAATTACCCTACTTAATTTAAGTTAATATTTATGCTATTCTAATTGTATTTTCCCAATCCTTTTCCTTTTCAAACACTACTTCTAAGAGACAACCAATAATAAGATAAATGTTCCTATTCCTTATGAAGAATTGGTGCATGCCGAGGCTCCAAAACCTAATCCTAGTTGGTTTCAAATTTTGTCGAAAGTATTTAACCCTAGTTGGTTCAATTCTTTGTATATTAAGTCATAGTTGATTTAGTTTTATTTCGTTTGCTCAGTGATATCTAGGCCAACATGAATACAGGTACGGATCCATGGGATGCTTCAGATAGGTTTCTCATCTTGTTTTGTATATTTGTTTTAAACTTCGTCACGTTGTTATTTTCGCCATTTTTTCGACACGCCTGGTGGGGAGCAAGTTATGCCGATTAAGGCCAAGAGGTGTGTATTCGACTTTTTCGTGTTTTGGTCCATATACGTATGGTTCCTTTACTTTATACGTGATGAAGATACAGAGGAATTTGTGCCTAATCTGAGAAATTTAAGGCAAATTGTTTACCCTCGAATCCGGATAACAATTGAATTTATATGGGGTTTTAAGGATCCGTGAACTAAAAGATACAAAAGGTTTTTAGGTTAAGGAAAATAAAGATAAAGACTCAACAATTGCTGTTAAAGTAAATAATCGCAGAATATAATATTGCTTAGAACAATTGTGCTTGATGCTCCACAAGAATTTAGAGAGATCCCCTTTTATACATTCTGATTAAGGGTAAAAATAAGGTAGGTCAATTGATTACATCGTGGATCCCTGTAATTACGCCTTAATGGCCTGAAGTGGTTGAGAAAATCACGTTTGGGCGAGATATCCGGCGACGCTTGGTTATCCGTTACGAGTCCGGCTTCCAACCTTGTGTGTTTCTCCATCCGGTGGTGACTCCTATCGAGCTCTGTAACGGTCTCGAAATGACTCGACCTCGGTTGTAGACGTGGCCGTCGTTCTACCTTGCATCCAGGTCGGGTTCGATGGCCCCGATTTGCTCCGGACCGGACCCAACCCGGTCGGGCTCAAGCAAAAAAGGGTATCACCTAATACAGATTTCATTTTAATTTTATGGGGGTTGCTCATTTGATTTCTTGCCAAGGATGACGAAATGAAAGTTTTTTGTTATTTAAAGTGCTTTATCGGCATAGTTTTATATTTGGATAATATTTTGAACAATTTGTACTGGGCCAAAACGAAATGCAGGATAACTTTGTCCTATATTTCGAATAGTTGAGGATTATTTTTGGCTGTTTTCGCTTCTATTAGACTACACGAATAAAGTATTAAACTATTTTACATGATTAATGTATATTTGTTATAAATAGAGTTCTATTTATGGTGAATGTCTATATTTAGAGAGATTCTAGGGTTTATTACTTGGTGGCTAAGTTACTCTCTCCCTATAAATAGAGGGTTCTATTCCATTGTAATTCACTCCAAAATTCAATAAGAATTCCGTCTCTCTCTTTCTCTGCAATATTGTTCTTGTTCTTTTATTATTTTATAACACGTTATCAGCACGACACTCTAACCAATTGAGTAGAAGCTTTGGGATTGAGCATAATGATTGTCAATTATTCCATGAACTTCCTTCATGATTAAATTCTGGATTTAAGGTAAGTATTTTACCGTATTTTTCTCTTTTATTCTATAATTTGATTTTAAATACAAGGAAAGACAACAAAGTTTGATTAGAACTCTAATGGAGTTTGTAAGAAATCATAATCACCTGAAGTGGTAAAAGTTTCTATGTCTTGCCATGATCAAATTCATGTATGATTATGGGCACAAAAAGTGGAAACCCGTCCCATTGAATTTGCTCCATTCTCATTCCCTTAAGAGAATGTGCTAGCAGTATTTGATAAGTCTGAAAGAAGACAAAATTATCACTATGAATGTATCAATGGATGTGGACGTGACAATAGACGAAATTATAATCGTCATCATTGTGATAATGAGAATAGTAAGGATTCCCAAAATAATCCCCCACTTGCGGAAATACTTGTCATCGATTTGACATGAGATTTTATAAAGCACATATAGATGATTATGGTCTATTCATGATGTGAATGTGACAACATATGATTTAAGAATGCATATTCATTTTTGGAAGAATATGAGCGTGCTAGTGGTATATACCACACTCACCTCTAGAAGGAGGTTTGAGATGATATAAGAAAATAATATCATTATTATGGCATGCATGGTCATTGGTCACGTACCTATTGTACGCCAAAATATTTTGGCATTGTGATTATTAAAAGTCAACGGTAATGCAAGAAACAGATCTTGCATATAATTTTGATCATAACCATAATGGTATAACTTTCTCATTGAAAGAGATATTGGGTGTTGATGAATATGTGGTACTACAAAATTAATTGAGAACTCTGCAAGAGCCAATTATACTATTTTGGAGAAACACAATTAATTACCAATAAGGTATTGTGTTGTAGTAAGTCTCAGAGAAACTTATTCAGTTTCCAAAGTATACGCGAAAACGATTGATTATATTGAGACTATAAATAAAGGAAAGATTTAATATCTTCTATTACTACATCTTGTAGCGGGGTAATATGTATGTGAAAAGCTACCCACTTTATTCTCCAATTTGTACAACATAAACAAAAGAATACCACAATGAAGTGGATATTTATTGATATAAAAACCCTTATCATAATAAACTTGAAGTTTATTCATAATTGCACACATCATGGTGTAAACCTGAAGTTTATCAATATTGATAGTTTATTCAGTTGGCATAATTGGTTTACCCATATCAATTTAAGTATGATGTGCAAAAATAATAGAGAATTCACATGGGTAAATATTAAAGAACTAGAAAGTTCTTTACGAATTCTCTTATATTGCTTGTTCTCATTAATTAATAGATCAACTAAAATTGGGATTGAATCCCATGAATGCTGGAAATATCAAAGGTGAATATGGGCCCATTCACCTGCCATGTATACCCAATAAGATGCATCTATGAGATGGTTACATGTGCGATTATTATTAACCCGCAACATGGTGTTTGTGAGGTAACTTGCTCAATAATTTAATTTAGAGCATATTCCAGATTTTCTATTCAAGAAGTTCATCTTGATAAGTTGGTCTACATCACAGTTGGTTTAGCAAAATGATTTATTGAGTGTCTCCACTTAATAGCTAAATAATTGCTCATGAGAACAAAGCTTTGTATATCAGTTTGATATACGTTATATACGAAAGTATATTAATTTCTCCCCTCACAAGTGGTTCATGGTCAGGAACCAAATAATTCCATCTTATTATTATTGATGTGCGGTGTATATTTTGATCAACACCATAATGCACAAAGATGGGTTCTCAAAGTTGAGAAAACAAGTTAGTTTTTCTAACATGAGGGGGGGGACATGATAAACAGTTGAGAAAAGGTTACGTGGAATGAATTATCACTTGTACATCTAGATCCTCGAATAAGATAATATGAACTTGAAGTTCATAAAAGGATAATTCAGTTGCAATATATTGCAAAGCATGCCAGACGCATTTGCTGACTCAAAGAAAGTAACTATATTCTCATTGCAAATGCTCCTATTAAGTCCTAGAAGGACAAAGTCTATAGTACGCTTAAAGCGTATAGACAATCGGTTTCAAATAAACTTCTTGATAAAGAAGATGAGCAAATGATCAAGATGATCATACTAAAGGAGGCAAGTGATCTAGAAGATCACATGACATAACACTTCATAAAATCTCAGGAGAGATTCAGGTACCTGAAAATATGAATGAAGAGATCTCTATGTCATGTCTTTATGAAAAATAAGGAGGTTGGAACCGATATAAAATGTTTGTCGACGACATCTATATTAGCGCTAAGTATAGACGAGGATCTTAAGTCTGTCGAATATAGAAACAAAAATATTGGCCAAATGGAAGAGACACAATTCGAATAGAATTTGTTTCATACGAAAGACATATAGTTTTGGACCTTCAGTTCAAACACTTGAAAGTATGAAGCCAATGATATGTGCAATTAGTTTTCGATATCTTATTTGTCTAGCATGACATGAAAACTTGGTATGCATCTAAAGTCTATTATATGGCTTATATGACTTAAAAATCCCTGAAGGATTTAAATTGCTTAAAGCATATAGAATTCATGGTCATGAAGTACTACATCCTCAATGCAATTTATGCACAAATGTATCTTGCTATAACTATAAGCATGATAATGTGATAGCGAGGATATCTCTATGGAGATATTGAAGAGCCATTCTACGATATTTATGAAGACATTATATCTCTATCAAGAATGATGATTTCAAGGTGCAATATATTCATTCAAGTTAATATGGCTGATTTGTTTATCAAATATCTACCAAAGATCTTTTGAAGATGGTGCACAAGTTTGGGATGCGAAGGCTCAAGGATGTGAATTGACGCTCTCATCAGGGGGAGTTAATGCGCGTTGCACTCTTTTTCCCTTACAAGGTTTTGTCCCACTGGGTTTTCCTTGCAAGGTTTTTAACGAGGCAACCAATAGGCGCATTTCTAAACATGTGTACTCTTTTTCCTTTTCTAGAATTTTTTTCCCATTGGGTTTTCTTTTAGTTAAGGTTTTAACGAGGCACATTA
>NW_017680625.1:0-722 GCF_001879085.1 Nicotiana attenuata
GTTTATACGCCCCAAGAACAATGTGTTTAATTCTGTCCACATGTTTTCTAGCATATTATAACGTGTTTCCCCTTCTCTTACAGTCCAGCATTTAAATAATCTGTGCAGTTGTTTGTTTGTTGTGAATATGATGCTTTATGAATTCCCTTACCCCTTTTACCCCTTTGTATGTGAGTTTATTGTTCAGGGCATAGCAGCACCCGAATATTGCTGTCTATGATCCTGAACTGGTTCATTGAACTCCTCAACTCAATCAATTCCCACTTCCCATTCTCCCCATTATGTGCTTGAGCCTTGACTTAGGTCTGATAGTGTCCTAATCACTATCCAGACCTTTGTCTGACCATCAAAAAGTCTGCTCCTAACTTTTTCATCTAGCAAGTGGTCAGGGGTGTGCCAGCCTACTTTATGGCTAGGTATGACCACCACTTGTCATGGCCCCTTAATTCCCTTTCACTTTGCACTTACTCCTAGCTATAAGTTATGCCCCTCTCTTGCAAGCCATGCTTTGGGACCCCTGAGCTCCCTCTGAACTTGGATGCCTGAGGGCTGGCTATTCCACACTGCACCATCCTGTTCATAATGGCATCCTGGGTGTAAGCAATGCCTGGAATCGCTGAGGTTCCTTGAAACTTTGAAACACCCTGGATAATGAGAAGGCTTTGGAGATCTGGACCCCGGAGTTGGTTAAATACATATTATTGGACATTAAGATTGAATTA
>NW_017680625.1:4795-8061 GCF_001879085.1 Nicotiana attenuata
GGGTCAAAAGTTCTCTGATATCATCAAACTCGGAGAAAGGATTGAAGAGGGCATCAAGAATGGTATGGTAACAAATCTTGAAGCATTGTAAGCCACCAATAAAGCTTTACAAACTGGTGGCGCTTCCAAGAAGAAAGATGTAAGTGCCGTGATGATCGCACAGGGAGCCAAGTCACCACCAAAATACCACACCTACCCATCACCTCCACTTACATATCAGCCTATCCCAAATTACCAAGCACCCACACCTTCCTATCCACCTCCCGTTTACCAGTCCTCTCCACATCTCACATATCAACCCACTTCACCCAGATACTCTCAACCAGCACCTGTTTACCAAGCTTATAACACTCAACCCTCTCACTACCAGTCACCACCCACTCGCCAAAATTTTCCAAGGCCCAGACCAAATTTCGACCGAAAACCTCCCAGACAATACACAGCCATCGCAGAACCAATTAACCAGCTATATGAAAGACTTAAAGCCGCCGGTTACGTCACTCCCATCCCAGCCAAAGCTCCAGAAAATCCCTCCCAGTGGGTCAACCCCAACAAGACCTGTGCGTATCACTCCGGCATAAAAGGACACACCCTTGACGAGTGCCGTTCATTGAAAGATAAGATTCAGACCCTGATCGACAACAAGGTCATCGTAGCAAAGGAGCCTGCTCCTAATGTCCGCAACAACCCTCTGCCTGACCACAAAGGTGGAGACGTTCATATGATTGAGGTCGAGGATGATTGGGACCCTAAAGGGTCGATATGTTTGATTGCTGAAGGGGATGAACCAAAGAAGCCAGCAGTTACCCTCAACCCAATTATTGTACAGAATCAGCCCTCCAAGGACGACGAAATAAATATGTCTGTACCACTTGAATTTGAAGCGCCTCCTTCTGCAAAGGCGTCTGGGCCTATCGAGGTTGAATTTGGGGTTCCGAAGGCACCTACACCCTTTGAAGTTGTTGTGTTACCACCAAGGGTGCCTATTCCGGTAGTAATGACTGACGTAACACCGTTCCACTCAAACGCTATACCCTGGGATTACACTGCCGAAGCTAGGAGGAAAGGAAAGACAAAGATAGGAGAAGCGATTGCCGCACAAGGAATGACTAGAACAGGGAGGGTCTACACCCCAGAACACCTACCCGAATCCAGTAAGCAAGCTCCGGGACGTCCCATTGAGACTGGGCCCGACGACCTTTGGAGGAAATACAGGCTAAGGAATATTCGGTCGCTAAACAGTTGAACAAAACGCCGGCACAGATATCTATCCTGGCCCTGCTGCAATGTTCAGACGCTCACAAGAATGCCCTAATGAAGATACTGAGCGAAGCCTATGTGCCCAGCAATATAACCGGGGGTGAGATGGCGAATATGGTGGGGCAAGTGCTGGAAAGCCATAAAATAACCTTCCATGAAGACGAGTTGCCACCAGAAGGTTTGAGCCACAACAAGGCACTGCACATCACCGTGCAATGCGAAGATTACTTCATCACCAGAGTCCTAATTGATCCTAATCGATGGAGGGTCCAGCCTCAACATATGTCCACTTGTAACTCTCAGAACTCTGGGAAAAGGCCTACACGAGATCAAAGACGGGGCTATCAATGTCAAAGCCTTCGATGGATCCCAGAGATCTACTATTGGAGAAATTAGCCTGTGCTTGCAAATGGGGCCAACGTGGTTCGACGTTGACTTACAAGTAATAGACGTCCCGACATCCTACAACTTGTTGTTAGGATGCCCCTGGATCCACACTGCCGGAGCTGTAGCATCGACCCTGCATCAGGCGGTAAAATTCGAATGGAATCACCAGGAAGTGATCATTCATGGCGATGGTAGTAATCCCATATATAGTCGCCAGACCATCCCAATGATCGGGGGCAGAAGGATAATAGGTGGAGAGACATACCACCACATCGAAAGGGTCAACGCTGTGGACAAAGACAAATGGTGGGACAACAAGATTGAAAGCATCTTAAATTGGTGTGGGTACGAACCTGGAAAGGGACTCGGCAAGAATCTCCAGGGGATCACTGAGCCCATCACACTGAAAAAGCATGGCACTACTTTTGGCTTAGGGTACGGCTATACTTGGGAAGAATTCCAGAACTGGTCGCCACCATGGCGCGACCCCTACTATCCATTAGAGTTTCCGATACCTATCCTGGATCAAACCTTCCAGCCAGCAGATACTATATATGGGTCCGAAGAAGATAAAACATTGGCAGCCATGAAGAATTTGTTCCTAGAGGATGATGATATGCACTGTTGTGTTCTTTTTGAGGAGGAGGGGGAGGAAGGCCCTTCCATACAAGCCGCAAGCAAAGGAGACCCCCTCAGCAATAGGTCAATTAGGACCGTCGGGGCTCATAAGGCTTCGGGGTAGCAAGGCTAAACAAAAGCACCATGCAACTCATTTTACTTTTTACTAGCTAATTTCCTTTCCGCATTGTCTTTAATTTTGAAAAGAGCTCCAACGTTTCAAACAATTATGGATTCAATCAAAGCATTTCATTTTATCATATATATCTCGCTTCTTATTTTCTCCATCATTTACTCTATTTTATACAGCATTACTATTACTTATCTTGATGATGAACCAACGACTGTGACTTGCAACGAAACAACGCAACAAAAGGACATAGATTCAGAAGAAGATGAAATACCTGAAGAGGTCGTTAGAGAGGTTGAGAATTTTGAGAACAGACCTAAGTCCAACCTGGAAGAATTGAGGTCATTAATTTGGGAGATACAGAGAACGTTAAAGAAACTCGCATCAGTGTTCACCTGTCACCATCAGAAAAGGAAGAATATACGGAATTTTTGAAAGGGTATGAGGACATATTTGCCTGGTCGTATGATGATATGATTGGCCTCAGCACATCCATTGTAGCTCATAAACTGCCAACAGACCCGACTTGTCCACCAGTAAAGCAGAAGCTCAGGAAATTCAAACCCGACATGAGTTTGAAAATCAAAGAAGAGGTCACTAAGCAAGTCAAAGCCAAGGTTCTCAGAGTAGTAGAATATCCGACATGGTTAGCCAACATCGTGCCAGTACCAAAGAAGGACGGGAAAGTCAGAATCTGTGTCGACTACCGGGATCTCAACCAGGGCAGTCCCAAAGACGACTTCCCATTGCCAAACATACACATTCTCATCGACAACTGCGCCAAGCATGAGTTGCAGTCTTTTGTTGATTGTTTCGCCGGGATCATCAGATATGGATGGATGAAGAGGATGCAGATTTCTTTTTTTTTTTT
>NW_017680625.1:9716-13010 GCF_001879085.1 Nicotiana attenuata
CCACCGATTTTCCCGGTGAGCCGGCACTCCAAGCCCAAGATAACCAGTACTACGCCCCGGAGCCCACCTTCAAAGTCCTGGATCACTACTCCTACACCCCTCGTTTCGACCTTCCTATCGAGACTGAGAAACCACCTAAAAACCCAGAACAAGAGGAGATGTTTAGGAAGGTGAGAAGCCTGGAACAATCGCTCAGAAATATGCAGAGGTTGGGAGGCCAAGAGAGTGTAGCCTACAAAGATCTGTGTTTGTTTCCTGACGTCCAGCTACATGTTGGGTTCAAAATGCCCAAATTCGACTTGTATGACGGACACGGAGATCCCGTGGCCCACTTAAGGGGATTTTGCAGCAAAATGAGAGGAGCCGGTGGGAAAGATGAGCTGTTAATGGCATACTTTAGCCAGAGTCTAAGTGGCGCGGCATTGGAGTGGTACACTCGTTAGGATCACAGCAGATGGTATACCTAGGATGATTTGGCCCAAGCATTACCGCCGAGGTAGAAATTCCCTCCCTGAGGATCATACAAGAAGCAGAGTTGGACGACGCAGAATGGGTAAAAGGTCGCTACGAGCAGCTAGCCCTTATAGATGGGAAAAGAATGAATGCAGTTTGCCACGGTCAGTTGTACCAGAACAGAATGTCTAGAGCCTTCAACAAAAGAGTTAAGCCAAGGAAGTTTACACCGGGGCAGCTGGTGTTGAAGAAGATATTCCCACATCAAGATGAAGCCAAGGGGAAATTCTCTCCCAACTGGCAGGGTCCATACATGGTTCACCGGGTTCTAACTGGAGGAGCCCTTATTCTTGCAGAAATGGATGGAGAAGTCTGGCCAAAGCCAATCAACTCAGATGCAGTGAAACGATATTATGTGTAATCACCTATGATTTCTCTATGATGTAATTTGAACTACGCCTGACCTGATTCCCGTTTATGAGGGGATACGTAGGCAGCCCTAATTGTTCAGTCACAATTTAATAAAAATTTCATTTCCCCTACTATTCGAACTGGGGCAGAATTTTGAGGAGGACCCTCAAAATTCCGAAGTTGATTCTTCATCATTCAGCGCAGCCGTTAGAAATGCCAACCTAGTAAACTGGGGCAGAATTTTGAGGAGGACCCTCAAAATTCCGGAGCAAGAAAGGTTGCAATGTTTTGAACCACGTTGCAGTCGTTGGTTCATCTAAACAAAACCGTTTTCTACTTATGTTATATTTAGTAAATCATGCATAATTATTGTTCGAATTGCTACTGTTTAGCGATGCTACCCCAACGATGCGCAATGCCGGAGGCCAAAGGAAAACGAACTAACCTTTCCCCCTTGACAAAACTCACAATTTTCTTTGGATGCAGGCGCCCGAGTCACAAACATATTACGCAATCGCATTGAGCCATCACACCTACCCGCATTTTGCTGTCCGCATGCAATATTTCCCAGTAGCCGCAATATCACAATCGGCTACCATCTGTCAGCTAAGAATCTTTTATTACTACTCGCTTTTATCTCGTTGCATAAGGCTACCTTTCTGCCTTCCGAGACTAAGCGTTGTCTCCATCCGCATTCCTGCATTGCATAAGGCTACCTTTCTGCCTTTCGAGACTAAGCGTTGTCTCCATCTGCATTCCTGTATTGCATAAGGCTACCTTTCTGCCTTCCGAGACTAAGCGTTGTCTCCATCTGCATTGCATAAGGCTACTTTTCTGCCTTCCGAGACTAAGCGTTGTCTCCATTTGCATTTCCTGCATTGCATAAGGCTACCCTTCTGCCTTCCGAGACTAAGCGTTGTCTCCATCTGCATTTCCTGCATTGCATAAGGCTACCTTTCTGCCTTCCGAGACTAAGCGTTGTCTCCATCCTGCATTCCCTGCATTGCATAAGGCTACCTTTTTGCCTTCCGAGGTTAAGCTCTACCTCCACCTGCATGGCTGAAATACCGCCACTTTATCTTTCTTGCATGGCTGAAATATCGCCACCTCACGTCTTGCAATCGGCTAAAATATCGCCAAACTTTACTTAAATTTCTGTCGGCTGAAATATCCCCATTTTACTTTTTACATCGGCTGAAATATCGCCATTTTATTTCATATCGGCTGAAATATCGCCAAACTTTATTTCAATCTTCTGTCGGTTGAAACATCGCCAGTTTTATTTTCACATCGGCTGAAACATTGCCCGTTTTGTTTAAATCTTCTGTCGGCTGAAACATCGCCATTTACGTTTTTGCATCGGCTTAAATACCGCCAAACCTTGCATTTCATGGGCTGGAATATCGCCAAATTGTCCAAAGGTGTCATCGTTCGGAGGCATCATCTTCATGGCCCGAGAACACCATGCCATGGCCCGAGGACCCCACTTTATATCTTGCACATCATTATTCAAAGGCATCATGGTTCGGAGGCACCATCATCATGGCCCGAGAACGTCATTTCATTGCCTGCGAGTCCTTTAATTTTGCGCTTCATGGCCCAGGACATCATGGTCGGAGGACGTCATCCTAACCGTCCGAGGACAGCATTCATGGCCCGAAGGGAACTTGCATCATGTTTTAGTTTATGCACAATATACGCCTATATTGCTCACTTGCAGGTACACCGGCTAACAATGGTCGTCTCAGCAGGAGCGGTCCCGCTCCGGTTCTCGCAGCTGATCAGCTTCCCAAATACTTCTTGCCTCTCCAAAAGCATCGCGTCCGTCCTTTCGAATCTCCATCGGCATGTTCCGCCAAAGGTTCCTGAACTACATACGGCCTGATTCCTGTAAAACCAGGGATATGTAGGCAGCTCAGACACTAGAGCTCGGTCAAATTCTTTGAAAATCGCCACTTCCGGTCAAAATTGACCATAATATCTTTACCCGACAACTCTTTCATCCTTCCCGGGTAAAGAGGGGCAGCTGTTGATACCCAATTTTTCCCTAAGTATTTTTATGTACTCAAAATATCCTCAAAATAGCATATACATGCATATATAAGCATTCCCAAAAGTTTTGGTATTTTTCCTTATTTTAAATCAATTTATTGTATATTTTAACAGTACAAAATCCAATAATTATTCCCAAAATTATCATTTTTTGTGAATAACTTATTTTATTCTCATATTTACACCAAATATAATTAAGGTAGTTTTTTGTATATTTTTACAAATTTGTTTGGTATTTTTTAAAGCTAATTGCATATAAAGGCAATTATAGTGTTTTATAATTGTAAAATTAGTTCTAATATTTTTAAATTAATACATATGTATTATTAATTGGTTCAGCATCTTCAATTTTCCTTTAAAACCATTTTCACTATTTTT
>NW_017680626.1:0-2793 GCF_001879085.1 Nicotiana attenuata
AAATAAGAGTCGTCCAATAACAAAAGAATACAGCACAACTCAATAGTACGTAATGGAACAGAATTCAACCAGTGCACGGCATCACCCTTCGTGCTTTTACTCTCGTCCTCACCAAGCAATAACATGTGCACGGCATCACCCTTCGTGCTTTTACTCTCATTCCTTACATATATCAATAGAATCGGCACGGAATGATACATCGTGCGGCACGACATCAAGTTCGCATTTGCGAACACTGTGCACAATGCCGGACTTCGCATTTGCGAAAAGATGATTGCATTTGCGATCAAACACCCTCCGCATTTGCGAGCACAATGATTGCATTTGCGACCAGTGCCCGGAATTCCCATGTTCGCATTAGCGAGCAAATGAATCGCATTTGCGATCCTATGCCCAGTCCCCAGACTTTGCAATTGCGATTCAAAGCTCGCAATTGCGAGCTCTCAATTGCGAGTCTCCTCTTCGCATTTGCGAAAATCACAGAAGTCAAAATACCAGATCTTTACCAGTTCAAAAATGCAATGCGTGGCCTATCCAAAACTCACCCGAGCCCTCGGGGCTCCAAACCAAATATGCATACAACCTCAATAACATCCTACGGACTTATCCGTGAGATCAAATCGCCAAAATAACATCATATACATTGAATCAAGCCTCAAAACTCATGTTTTTCTTTGAAATTTTCATAAAGCATCAAAGTTTCATTTTAAGTCCGAAACACGTCAAACGACGTCCAACTTCAACCAAATTTTACAGAAAGCGCTTAAACCATATGTAAGACTTGTACCGGGCGTCGGGACCAAAATACGAGCCCGATACCACAGTCTTTTAATCAAATTTCATTTCCAATTTCCTTGAAAATTTCAGAAAAATAATTTCATAGAAAAATTCATTACTCGGGCTCTAGACCTCGGAATAAGACTTCGGGCATATGCCCGAGTCCCATATTTTTCTATGGACCCTCCGGGACCGTCAAATCACGGGTCCGGGTCCGTTTACCCAAAATGTTGACCGAAGTCAAATATATTCATATTAATATAAAAATTTAGCATTTTTCACACGGAGTTCATATTTAAGCTTTCCCGCTACGCACCCGGACTGCGCACGTAAATCGAGGCAACCCTGAATGAGATTTTCGAGGCCTCGGAAGCACGGAAGGAGTGAGAAAAAAGGTGATGACCCTTTGGGTCGTCACATTCTCCACCCCTAAAACAACCGTTCGTCCTCGAACGGACAAAAGAAAGAAGTACCTTAGTCGGGGAAAAGATGAGGATAACGACTCCGCATGTCAGACTCGGACTCCCAGGTCGAAGCCTCAGGAGGCTGACCTCTCCACTGAACACGAACAGAAGGGAAACTCTTGGATCTCAACTGACAAAACTGCCGGTCAAAAATAGCTACCGGCTCCTCCTCATAAGACAGATCCTTGTCCAACTGGACAGTGCTGAAATCTAACATGTGGGCTAGATCGCCGTGATACCTCCGAAGCATGGACACATGAAAAACTGGAGGCACGGGTGATAAGCTGGGCAGCAATGCAAGTCTATAAGCCACCTCTCCCACTCGATCAAGGATCTCAAACGGACCAATAAACCTAGGGCTAAGCTTGCCCTTCTTCCCAAATCTCATCACGCCCTTCATAGGCGACACTCGGAGCAATACCCGCTCACCAACCATGAAAGCTACATCTCGAACCTTACGATCCGCATAGCTCTTTTGCGTAGACTGAGCTGAACGAAGCCTATCCTGAATGATCTTGACCTTGTCCAAGGCTTCCTGAACCAAATCCTTACCTATCAACCGAGCCTCTCCCCTCTCAAACCATCCGATCGGAGACCGGCACCGCCTACCATGCAAAGCCTCATAAGGAGCCATCTGGATGCTCGACTGATAGCTGTTGTTGTAGGCAAACTCCGCTAAAGGCAAGAACTGAACCCATGAACCTCCAAAGTCAATAACACAAGCCCGGAGCATATCCTCCAAAATCTGAATAGTCCGCTCGAACTGACCGTCCGTCTGGGGATGGAATGCTGTGCTCAACTCGACCCGTGTGCCCAACTCTCGCTGAACTGCTCTCTAGAAGCATGAGGTAAACTGCGTACCCCGATCCGAAATGATAGATGCCGGCACACCATGAAGGCGAACAATCTCCCGGATATAAATCTCAGCTAATCTCTCGGTTGAATAGGAGACTGCCACAGGAATCAAATGCGCTGACTTGGTCAGCCTATCCACAATGACCCAAACTGCATCGAACTTCTTCGCGGCGCCCGGATGAATAGAGTACCGGGAACTATGGGCCTCCTCTAAGATCAACTCTCGAAGCCCATCCACATTAGGCACACAAACTCGCCCCTGCAATCTCAAGACTCCATCCACATCTAAGGTAACCTGCTTGGCACCTCCTCGCTACACCGTGTCTCTAAGGACACACAAATGGGGATCATCAAGCTGCCGATCACGGATACGCTCCAATAATGAAGAACGAGCGACCGTGCAAGATAATACTCGGCTAGGCTCAGAAATATCCAACCTCACAAATCGATTGGCCAAGGCCTGAACATCCAAAGCAAGCAGCCTCTGGCTGACCGGAATATAAGCAAGACTACCCATGCTGGCTGACTTTCTACTCAACGCATCGGCCACCACGTTGGCCTTCCCCGGATGATATAAAATGGTGACATCATAATCATTCAATAACTCCAACCACCTCCTCTGCCTCAAATTCAACTCCTTTTGCTTGAACAAGTACCTGAAGACTCTTATGATCTAACTGAACACCTCACCGACCAC
>NW_017680626.1:5845-8039 GCF_001879085.1 Nicotiana attenuata
CAAGCCATTTTGATTACTTTTCCATTAATAAACAATTTTTTTTAACAATTTATGACAACAATATAAAACAACAAAACTAATTAATAGCGGAAGTCTTAATTATAGGAACTGAATAAAACACGGAGTAGTCAATATAAGCCTCTACCCAAGACTGGTGTCACAATACTCACGAACTGCTAAGAATTTCTAAATACAAGGGTCTGAAAGAACACATAAGCTGTTTGTCTCGAATACAAAGAGGAAACGGTCTAAAAGGGAGAATAAGAGAGAGACGCCGGGCCTGCGGACGCCTGCAAGGCTACCTCGGGTCTCACGATACTGAAAGCCTGCTCCCGTGCTAATGCTGCTGCTGCTGCTCGAAACCTGGGCCTGTGCAAAAAATAGCACAGAGTGTAGCATCAGCACAACCGACCCCATGTGTTGGTAAGTGTCTAGCCTAACCCGGCGAAGTAGTGACGAGGCTAGACCAGACTACCACATAAACCTGTGCAATTTCATATATATACAGCGGAATCGAAATACAAAACAGATAAACAATATGGGAGGGGAAACATGCTGTGGGGAGTATAATAAATTCCAAATAAGAGTCGTCCAATAATAAAGGAATACAGCACAACTCAATAGTACGTAATGAAACAGAATTCAACCAGTGCACGGCATCACCCTTCGTGCTTTTACTCTAGTTCTCACCAAGCAATATCATGTGGCATCACCCTTCGTGCTTTTACTCTCATTCCTCGGATATATCAATACAATAGGCACGGAATGGTACATCATGCGGCACGACATCACCCTTCGTGCTTTAACACTCTTTCTCATAATAAGCAAACAATGCACGACATCACCCTTCGTGTTTTACACTCTTTCCTTACCATAAACAAACAGTGCACGGCATCACCCTTCGTGCTTTAACACTCTTCCTCACCCAATCAACAATCACAAACAAGGGCAAGGGAATGAATAAACAATAATGAAGATCCCGGCAAGGGAACACAAACAACAATTAAAAACCCGGCAAGGGCACAATATCAATAACCAACAACGTCCCGGCAAGGGAATGAATCATGAACTCTTTTCTTTCTTTCACTTTCATCTCATAGTTCACATTATCACTTGAGCCAATACTCCAAAGAGTTACTTATCTCATATACCTTCACAATTTGTATTTCAACCCGAGCCAATGCTCCACGAAGTTTCAAGATCACAATTTCTTTCACAAGGTCTTTACAATATATATAAGTCATCATTTAAGCATGGAAGGCATAACAACAACCAAACTATCCGCAAATAAGGACTCACGGTCATGCTAGACACCAATGCATAGATACTCGTCACCATGCCTATACATCGTACTCGACAATTAGCAAGTTACATATAAGACTCAACTCCTATTCCCTCAAGCTAGGGTTAAACCAAACACTTACCTTGATCCCTTGAACTCAACTCAAGCCTCAACTATTGCTTTACCCCGTAATTCCACCTCCAATCCGCTCGAATCTAGCCATAAATTACTTAATTACGTTAATAAACACTAAATGAATTAATTTGAATGCATAAAAATGAATTTCCCAAAGTTTTTCCCAAAAATTCCAAAATTGCCCCCGGGCCCACGTGGTCAAAACCCGAGGTTCGAACCAAAATCCGGTTACCCATTCCCCCACGAACTCAAATATGCAATTTATTTTAAAATCGGACCTCAAATTGAGGTCCAAATCCCCAATTTAAAGAAAACCTAGGTTCTACCCAAAACCCCCAATTTCTCCCATGAAAATCATTGATTTTAAGTTGAAAACATGTTAAATGATGTTAATGATTGAAAGAGTTAAGTAAAAATCGACTTACAAATGATTCGGGATGAAACTTGTTCTTGAAAAATCGCCTAAGGAGTTGTATTTTGAAAGTGGGATGAATAATGACTTGAAATTAGTCTAAGTATAAAAAAGTGCAGGTTGCAGATGTGGGAAATGCGAACTGGGGTTCGCAATTGCGAACCCTGACCTGCTACTTTGGGAATTGCGGACAAAATTTCGCATTTGCGAACCATTGGCATATTTGGGGACTTCGCATTTGCGAACAGAAGCGCCGCATTTGCGAAAGTCCCAGCTTTCGCATTTGCGATGCTATGATCGCATTTGCGATCCCTGTGCAATGTGAGCACCTTCGCATTTGCGAAGGATTCTTCGCATTTGCAAGC
>NW_017680626.1:12165-13010 GCF_001879085.1 Nicotiana attenuata
AGTCGATCATGAATAAGTACTTATACCATAGCTTATTAGATGACATAATCTTGGTGGATGTAAAATAGATACAAAAAATATATTAGTACAACAGCTAAAAGAAATAAGAATTAAACATTATAGAATTTTGTGCATATCAATGTACAAAACGTGAGCAAAATCTACAAGAAGTGCATCAACATAGTCAGAGAAGAGAACACAAAGAATAATAAACAAGAGACAGCGCCACAAAAAGTATGCCTCTATAAATTTTACAAACCTTGAATATGGATCAGTCAACTCAACCTTAATCCTATGATAATGAACGAAACCAATAGGAAATTTGTAGCATCGAACTTGGTTAAAGAGAGTTATACAACATCAACACAAAACCACAAAAAGTATGGCTCTATATATTTGGTAAACTGACAGATCATTGTAACAACTCAATAAAGAGTATGCCTCTATAAATTGGCTCTCCTACAAATTTATAAATACCCTTTGAGATTATCAAATGAACCACTTACTAATTGTTTCACCGACAACTTTGAGTTGGGGAGTTTTAGTGCACTTGGAGGAATTGTCAGACTTGGAAAATCACATCTTTCTATTGCGTTCTTGCACCTTTTACTTTATCTTATGATAATTGTGTTAAGACGATATGGCACACTTGTGCTTAACCATTTCTGAAGCTTAATTACAAAAAATTATAAAATACTATTTTTCTTGCATAAGTAATTCTGAAAAGACAGTGTCACAAAAATATTGAAACACGAAAGTGGTTTCTGCAACTTCCATGCTCAAGGTACAACCTTTTCCGCACGTCTCTAGTTGACACTTATAAAGATGAACCACTACATTCTATC
>NW_017680627.1:0-1517 GCF_001879085.1 Nicotiana attenuata
GAAACCATCTAGCCATCAGAGAACCCAACAAAAACTCAACTAATCCAGCTATTTAAACCCAAATTCACTTGAAATCAACTAGAACAACTCTGAAACTTCAAATTAACAGCAACTGAACTAAGAAAGGCAACTTAGCTACTAAAACTGGAAATCAGTTAGAAATTGAATGGAACGGTAACTTTTTGATTTTTATTGTTTTTTTTTGTTTTGCTTTTTTTTTTTCGGTTTTTTGAGGGTGTAATTTCAAATCTAGATCTGAAAAACTAAGAGAGCTTTTTGGGGGAATTTGTGAGCTCAATACTTGGAATTTTCAGGGGTCTCTCTAAAAAACTCTTGTTCAAGGCAGTGTACACTGCCTTTTATAGGCAGAGATGAGGGAGTTTCAGCTTTTTAACTTTACAAAACAATCCCCCTTTTATTTCTATTTAAACCTCTATTTATTGACTTGTGTCTCAAGTTACTACCCTTAAACTTCTAAAATTGTGACTAAAGTCCTATTCTAGAAGATTCTAGAGCATTCTAGTTTCAGCCACAGCATTCTTATGCATTTCCAAGTACCAATTTACCCCTGAATTCAACCTATAATTACCTACTTCAATTAATTGAACCCACGCCTTTAACACTAGTTAAACAAAAGCTTGACTACAACCAAATTAGCCTGTTTTCCACAATATCCAAACAGGTTCAACACTAAACCAAAACTGCCAATTAGTCCTAACTCAATTTTATTAAACCATTGGTCAAACAAGATTAATCAATCAAACTAAACAAACAACTAACATGAAATCAATTATTAGAACCTCAACTAATCCCAAACAACCAAACGAGCGGATTATTATTATCAGAAGAAAGCAAATACACCGGCATTAACAGAAAATCTAATTAAGCTAACAATTGATTGCTTGAACTAATTAGACTGACATTTAACTAACAGAACAAAACAACAATCAGACCAAAATCAAACTAAACTAAAGAAAATCAATCAGTACTGAAATCAAACAAAAGCAACACTAATCAGAAAATTAAGGGAGGTATTCATTGTCTCAGTCAGAAGAAGAAGGAACATGAAAAGACGAAAACGAAGACTCACGGCTTGACTCGAACATCCATACCGCTTCTTTGATTCAAAATTTGAGCGGTCTTGGTAATATTTGAAACTCGCCAAGGGTAGATTCTTCACAAGGAGGATGGGGAGACTGTGTATTACCAATTTGGTCAATTCTAGAGGAATCAGGGTTTCCATCCAACCTTTAATTATTCGATACATTCCGGGTAGATTTGAGGGAAATTAGCCAGGGATTTGGATAGGGGAAGGGAAGAGGGACCTAGGGTGTTAATTTGGGCGGGTTTGGACGGAGTTGTGTCATGGCCGGAATATTTTCCGACGAAGATTCGACGAGCTCCGGTAAGATTCGAAAGAAAAGGAGGGTGGATTCGAATAGAGGGGGAGAAGGAGAACAGGTGGTGAAAATTTGAGGCGATTTGGGCGCCGGCCGCCGCCGTGAGGCGATTTCCGG
>NW_017680627.1:5407-6305 GCF_001879085.1 Nicotiana attenuata
CTTTGTGTTTCACATGAATCCCAAAGCACGTCAGTTGCCACCCACTCAGTGCGTATGCTGTTCTTTCTCGACTTAAACCACTGGCCTTGGCCTTGAGGTCTATTGTTCCTTTATCTGCCATAATAACTTTAATTTCTGCTTGGAATACCTTGCTTGTCACTGGTTTACCACCCTTTTTGTCAATCTTTTCACAGAAAATACCTTTGGTCCGTTCACCCTAGCCCTCATTCTGTTGCATCGTCCACGAATTGATACATACCAAGCCTTCGCATTTCAAACGAATCCCAAAGCATGTTGACTGTTACCAGCTCAGTGCGTTTGTTGTTCATTCCTGACTTGACGCTTTGATGTGTTTACCAGATCCCGTTTTGTTCAGTTGGAAAGCTTGGTGGCAGATTTTGAAGTCATTTCTCACTTGTTTTGACCACACAGACTCAGGAAGAGGAAGTAAACATGGTATGTTTGGTGGAGGTACCGAGGGCCTCGGGTGAGTTTCGGGTGGTTAACGGATCAACTCTTGGCTTTAAAAATTGGCAGATTTCTGGTGTCAACTGTATCTGGTGTGGGAAGTGCGGACCGCACAAAATTGGCGCGGACCGCGGAGGTATTATGTGGCAGCGGTGGAAATTACGCGGACCTCGAAGAGGGAATGCGGCCGCGATAGATTTTATGCGGACCGCGGAAGGTATGGCTCAGGCTCCGCGGCCGCGGCGGAAATATGCGGACCGCGGTTTGGAGTGTGCGACCGCGATGGATTTATGTGGACCGCGTAGTGAAGGTTCAGAGGGCACTATATAAGCGAGGTTTTAGGGTTTTATTTCGACATCTTGGACTTTGGGAGCTCGGTTTGAGGCGAATTTTTGGGAGTTTTTCAAGGTAAATCATCTGGGTATGTAAC
>NW_017680627.1:6763-13000 GCF_001879085.1 Nicotiana attenuata
GATACATATAAATGTGTTTTGGGCTGAGTACCCTGTTTACTGATAGCCCGAGTGGCTTGAGAGGTTTATGACTGAGTGAGGCCGAGGGCCTGATCTGTGAGGATATTTATGGGATCGGGCTGCATGCCGCAGCATGTTGTTACTGATTCATGACTGAAAGAGGCCGAGGGCCTGATTGATTTATGCCACGAGGTGGCTTGTTATAGCGCTTGGGCTTAAGGAGCCCCTCCGGAGTCTGCACACCCCCAGTGAGCGCGGGTACCCTGAGTGAGTGATATGAGATATTCCCGAGGGGCTGTATACGAGTGACTGTGAGGTTTGCCTGAGGGGCTACACATGAGTGATGTTTTGCCAGAGGGGTTGTTTTTATGATTTTCATCACTTTTACTCTCTTTTGCATTGAGCCTCTGTTGAAACTGTTGAAAAATGTCTTAAAATAGTTTTTACCAAAAAAATGGATTTTAAACGAGATGATTTGACTCACATACTGATTTGAAAGCATGTTGTTTTTTTTACTGAGATTGCAAGATGTGGACCTTATGTGTTTTACTGCTCGTCACTACTGCTCAGTCTTTATTTACTGTTATTACTTACTGAGTTGGCGTACTCACATTACTCCCTGCACCTTGTGTGCAGACCAGGGGTTACTGGACATGCTAGCGAGTGTTGATTTCATCCGTCGCGGATCTATTGGAGTTAGCAAGGTAGCTGCATGGCGATCGCAGCCCTGCTCTTCTCCCTCCTATCCTCCTATAGATGTATTTAGTTGTTTTTCCAGACTGTGTTAGTCTTAGTATTATCGGACAGTTTTTAGTAGAAGCTCATGACTAGTGACACCCCGATGGTGGGCTTTTCTTTCCGCACTTTTGTTATTCAGATATTCTTTATAATATTTTATTATTTATTAGCGTGAATTTCTCTTTGATAATGGAATATCGCGTTGTTTTTTGGTAACGAGTCGGCTTGCCTAGTCCCACGATAGGCACTATCACGACAGTGTAGTTTTGGGTCGTGACGCCTTCTAAAGGATATTGTAGGCATGCAAGCATTTTTTTGGGTCGGATGAAATTTTGGTTTGTCACTGCTCCGAATCCCTCTCCTTAACCCTGCCCCCGCCCCCACCCCCAAAAAAATTCAAAAAAGTAGAAGGGAGCCAAGTCTGAGGATTACACATATAAGCAAAGAAAAAAAAGATCTTCTGTGGATTAGTTTGTATATTTACACACCTAGTTAATTATAGTTACAATAACAATAACAATATATCTAGTATGATCAAAGTAAGTGGGGTCTGGGGAGGATAGAGTATACGCAGAACTTACCCTACCTTATTTACGTAGATACACTATTTTCAATCGACCATCTGCTTAAGAAAAGCGTTTCCAAAATAGGTTAAAAAATACAACGGTAACGATGCTATAATAAAAATACTGAAGAAGAAAAAAGTATTGGTAACAAAATAGTAAAATAACTAAATCAAATAAAATAATAGTAGTAATAAAATTGAAGAATAAGATAATGATAACAATAATGATAATGATGATGAATGATGACGATGAGGAGGAGGAGGAGGAGGAAGAAGAGAACAAGAAGTAGATAAAATGCTCTAAACCAGATCCATGTCCTCCCATAGAAAATAGAGAAATCACTCAACCAACTACTAACCTTGTACCATAATCCTCGAACTCCATACTCTTCTATCTAGAGTCATGTCTTCGGTCAACTATAGATATGTCATGTCCTGTTTAATCACCTCTATGCAATTCTTCTCTGGTCTACCTTTACCTCTCCTTAGACCTATCACTGCCAGCCTCTCACACCTTCTCATTGGGAGGGGGAGTTCATTTGTGCTACTCTTCTTCACATGCCCGAACCACCACAGTCTCGCTTCCCTCATCTTTCCACCATATAGGCTATTCCCATCTTACTCCACACATTTCCATTTCTAACCTTATCTTTCTGAGTATGCACACATATCAATCTAAGCATCCCCATTTCCGCTACTTTTATTTTCTGACGTGTGAATTCTTGACTGGACAACACTCTGCCCCATATAATATTGTTGTTCTAACAACCACTCTATAAGAACCTTTAAGTCTTGGTGGCACCTTCTTATCACATAGGACACCAGATGCGAGCCTCTATTTCATCCATCCAATTCCAATATAATGCGAGATAATAATCAATCTCCTAATTTTTTTGGTTTATTGACCCTAGATACTTGAAGCTTCTTCTCATGGGGATAACTTGTGTATCAATCTTGTCTTTCATATCTGCCTCATGCAGTGCATCACTGAATCTGCACTCCAAATATTATCCTGCTCAATTTGAAACCGTTAGACTTTAGGGTCTATCTCCAAACCTCTAGTCTAGCCTTAACTCCCCACGTGTCTCGTCCAACTAATACTATGTTATCTGCAAATAACATACACTATAGTACCTTCCCTTGAATATACCTTATCAATTCATACCACGACAAATAAAAACACGCTAAGAGTTAATCCTTGGTGCAACCCCATCACGAATGCAAAGTGTTCCGAGTCTCATCCCACTATTCTTACTCGGGTCTTGGATCCATGTACATATACTTAATCAATGTGATAAATGCCATATGTTGTCACGATCCCAATTTTCCTCCGTAGGATATCGTGACAGCACCTAGTCTCTAAGACTAGGTAAGCCTAACACTTACTGAATTAATAGCAAAATTCAACCAATAACTGTTAAATATGAAATAAAAATCTCTATACAAAACTTACAATCCCAAAATCGGTAGTACAAGTCATAAGCTCTACTGAGTTTGTTAGAAAATCCCTAAATACAACTATTTCGAAATAAAAATAAACAGTAAAGGTATAATATCAAAAGGTGACTCCGAGGCCTGCAACGCAACAACAGGTTTACCTTGAGTCTCCACAGCAAAACCCGAACAGCTAGCTATCGATCAACCAATTCTAAAGTACATGGATCTGCACAAAAATGTGCAGAAAGCGTAGCATGAGTACACCACAGTGGTACCCAGTAAGTAACAAGACTAACCTCAGGGAGTAGCGACGAGGGACGGTTAAGAACCCTACTGAACTAAGCAACCTGAACAAGTATAAATGTAGAACTAGCAAGGGACAATACCAATATAAAGCTAGGCATGTTGACAATAATAAAACAATGCTTGTAATAGGAAACTAAAGCAACAATTAGCAACGAGGCCCAACAGGTAACAACGTTGTATTGTAAGCTGAACACAGTCTAAGTGCGGTTAGACCAAATAAAGAAAAACAAGTAACAACTCAATAAGAACCATCGCTTTCACACCAGATTTAATCAAGGATTTCCACGAGGTACCAAACCTCATAATCACAAATCACGGGTCCCAATTCATGAACCCTAATCACTTGGCATCTTGTGCCCACATTACAATTCATAACCGCACGGATGACTCACGTGCCAAGAGAGTGACAAAATTTAATATCCGCACGGACCCCTCACGTGCCAACAATAACAATGACTAATGAGACAACTCACATGCCAACAAAATAACTCTCACACCGAAGGCAAGTGCACGGGAGTACATGTAAATAGTCAATAACATCAGGATTCATCTTCTTAAACCGATATGGGTGATTTATTTACGTGTATGCTTGTGCAAGTGTTCTACCACAATTCAAGTCAACAAGTAAGAGTAGAGACAATGAATGACACATAAGAAACGATCACCCCATAATGTACACGGTATAACTCACACAAGGTAGGCACACCACTACACCAACATAAATAATAACAATGCCCCCAAGCCATCACAAGACATCACAAATCATTCCCCAACATAGCCCATCTTGTCTCGACACATGCGTAATAATTAAGTAAATGCCTGCCTATCACGACCCAAAATCCCTCCGAAGGAGTCGTGATGGCACCTAGTCTCTAAAATTAGGTAAGCCAAACATTAAAAGGAATAACGACAATATTTGCCAACATCGAACAATTTCAAAATAGAAATCTCTGTACAATTTACAATCCCAAAATCGGTAGTACAAGCCATAAGCCTTTCTAGGAGTAGTTATACATAATGAATACATCACTGTTTCGGAACAAAAGGAAATAATGGAAATAAATAAAATAGAAGGTGACTTCGGTGTCTGCGAACGCCCAGCAGGTGTACCTTGAAGTCTCCAGCCACACCAAGCATAAGTCTCAAAACCAACCCGATCCGAAGTACCTGGTTCTGCATAAAAAGATGTGCAGAAGTGTAGTATAAGTACACCACGGTGGTACCCAGTAAGTATCAAGCCTAACCTCGGTAGAGTAGTGAAGAGGCCAGATCAAGACACTACCGAATATATAACTTGCAAGATATGACTTAAATCTAACAAGAGAGGACTATCAGAGTAATACCAATAGCAGAAGGATATCAAATTGCAAACAGTAGTAACGATAAGAGAAAAACACGAACGACAACGAGAATTAACCAAGTAACTAAAGAAACATAGTTGGGGTCCGGATGAAGCATAAATGAGTTCAAGTAGGGAAAACGATGTTAACTCAACCAATTGAATCGTTTCTAATACACAATTCCAACAATCCCAATCCTCGTAATCTCATATCATAATCACAACTTCCAAACCTTTAACACACATGGCACCTTGTGACCACATATTTCCATCCCACTTTGCACGGCAAAATCCACGTGCTACTCAGTACATAATATCCGTGTCACATGCTAATTAAGGTGTCCAAGAGATTTTTACTTATATATCATAAAGTAATAGTACAGTTTCTAGACCAAGTAGGAAATCAGTGAGAAAGATGGGTTTATTTTATAAATCATTTGAGTAAAGACGAATATCACTTCCAAATAAAATACAACATCGAATAAGCTGTTGAATTTAACATAATTAAATTAAGACATAATAAAAATTCCTTTTTAAGTGAAATAAAAACCTCAGACAGGTTAAGGATATTAAGTTGAGAAATTAATTGAAGTAAAATGTAACAACTATTAGAAATAGTAAAACCAAAATATACGGCGAGTCTTAACCTAGAAATATCATAAGGTAGCATGATATTAATTCTTTTATTTTAAATCACTTTATTACTTACAGCTAAGCAGGGCAGGAGGTAATGACTCAACGTAGTAAATTCACTTTGAAAATCAATTCACCAGAATAATAGTATTAGGAAAAGAGCTCAGGAAATGACGGCAAGGCAATAAGTCAATGACAATAACTCGATCCTCAGAACACAGTGAAAAACAAAAATACAAATTATCAGAGTCTCGTATGAAGGAACTGAAGCCAATACAGTAAAACAGGGGATACAAAAGTGCAAGATATGTTGTAGCGTGGAACCCGATCCCACCATATACTATCAATATCATAAGTCACCCTTATTCCACCATATCAATTCACCCCTATTTCACCTGTTGCGGCGTGCAACCTGATCCCACCATACAATATCAATATCATAACAATAAACATAATATATTGCGGTGCGCAACCCGATCCCACCATATAATATCAATATCATAATTCACCCTTATTTCACCATAACAACCCACCCTTATTTCACCTGTTGCGGCGTGCAACCCGATCCCACCGTACAATAACATTATCACAACATGAATATCCTCCCTTATTCCACCACATCCCTTATTTCACCTGTTGCGGCGTGCAACCCGATCCCCCATACAATAACTTAAATCAACAACAACAATTCAATAACTAAATTTACCAGAATCTCTACAATCCAGGGTATGGTTACACGGCAACAAGGGAACCACGTGAAATCAAAGGAATACAACAACCTTAACAAAATGACAAGACATGTAAGGTACGTGATAACTAAGCAAACAATCACAATAATTTGGACATGTAGCATATATTCACATTGTCATAGAAAAACTCAACTATTAAGAGGTAACAAGATAATAAGGAAGGCAATGACTTCAACCAAGGCATATAAGGGCCAAATAATGAGTAAGAGGTAAATAAGTGCTAACAACATCATATAGAGCATGTAAGAGTAGTCTAACAACGAGATACCACATGTTATGACAATTTAATCAAAAGCATGGAAAGAGACTAGACAATCTAAACCGGTCAATACCACATATAGGTTGTGTACCCGCTCGTCATCTTGCGTACACGGCTTTCACATAACAAGATAGCACAATTAACTCAATTCCTAAGGGTGGTTTCCCCCACACAAAGTCAGACAAGACACTTACCTCAATTTGGCCAACTG
>NW_017680628.1:0-2129 GCF_001879085.1 Nicotiana attenuata
CTCTTTTGCTGACTCGTTTTAATTGGTCAACTTGAACCTACAATCAATAATGAAAATTAATTAAACATAAGTGCAAATGTATATTCTAAAAGGAGATAAATATAAAATAGAACATATTGACATTACAATGATATCTTGTTGGAAAGCATTCAACTTGTTTCCGTTTTTTTCTCTTGCGAGATTCCTGAAAAACTTCAACACGAGATGGAGCTTTTTCCATTTTTTTTCTCCTGTGAAAATAATAATCATTTTCATTAATTGAATAAGACATGTGAATATAATTCTTATAACTTTGTTCTAAAAGATTATCATGTTGTTCATATATACCATTTCGTATCTAAGTCTTGCATAACTTTTGGTTCCACTATATGGAGGCAAGGAACGTTTCGATCTATTTGCCTTGTTTTGCGTGCTTTTCTTCTGAACAAAAGTTTAAAAAAATTTGACAATATTAGTTTCTAAAACATATAATAATTTAAAAAGAACAAATAGATTAATTAAAATACCTGAAAGTCAGCACCACTCCAAAGGTTGACCAAATATTTCCATTCATCTATAGTGAGAAGTTTAGGCTTATTCCGTAAGCGAAGTGCATAAGTTGCTTTTGAATCAAAATACTTATTTTTTAACTTGTGCCTATAGTCTCTGTAGAGGTCACTCATATGACCAAGTATTGCACCTTTTCTTCCCTCGGAGACATCAAACTTAAACTTTTCCTATAAAAAATAAAATATACCATTATAAAAGTTAGAAGTAGTGATTTAAAACCAAACTTGCTTAGTATCTCAGATTGTCAATCCATCAAAATTAAAAAGAAAAAACTTTATTAGTTTACTAATTTTCTTACCAAGATAATGTCCCACATGTGGTCGATCCTATCTTACTCTATTTCTTTCCAACCATTTACTTTTAATGGGCAACAAGTTCGGCTTCTCACTGTTTGACCCAAAAACCAAGTGAAATCGGTTGCATTCTCACCAATAGCTTGGTGATCTTCATCAAATTGAACGATCAATTTTTGTCCTTCTTGTAAATTGATTATATTCACGCATCGTGTAGGCCCTCTGGTTTTTCTTTTCAAAATGTTAGGGCCTACATCTATAGATTACATAAATATCAAGAAGTCAATTGATAAGCTTTGAGGCCATAAGTTACTATGCAAATGATGTATTATTGAATATTATTCTTTGTACCTTAATTTTTGTTATTTGAGAATTATTTTACTCAACTTATATACAGTTACGAATTTTTTTAATATTTTAGGTGTAATCTAACTTTTATATTTAAAATTCATTTTTCATAAAATTTATCTTTTTTGGACAAACTCTTGTAATGATTTTTTTAATCAAGTAAAAATATTTATTTAACTATAAGTTTTTGTTATGAATAATTTATAGTGATTCAAAATAATATTATTGATATGGTAATTTCATGTGCATGACAAAAAGTTATAACTTAGCTACGTAAGTATATTGTCCCTCAATTTTGTCACGACCCAAATCCCACCCGGTCGTGATGGCGCCTCTCGTGAAGACAAGGCCAGCCAACAGAACAATCAACACTACTTTTGACAATTTCTTAGCATAACATGTTTAAACCATAGATACTGATTAATCATAAGTGCGGAAATAAACGTAACATAACGGGAAAAACCATCCCAAACTCAGCCCGATGATCGGGGTGTCACGAGTCACGAGCTACTACAGAGTTGATGAAAATACTACAAGTCTAGAAATATAGTCTGAAGATGAATAAAATATGCAGAAGATAAGGAAGAAACGGGGCTGTGGACGTCGACAGCTACCTCGTCTCTCCTAGTCCGCCTGGTCTGGAAGGAAATCAGTGCCCAGGTACGAACTCAGCTGTGCCTGTCTCTGCACACATGGTGCAGGAAGTAATGTGAGTACTCCGACCCAGTGAGTAATAAAATTAAATAACGACTGAGAACATAAAATCCTACAAGGGCACAAATAATGCTATCTCAAGCAGCAACATCAGATAAACAGTAGAAACCAGTGAAATATAGGAAGAAAATCTTTTTGAAAGCAATTAAAAATCATATCATACTCAACCAGTAAGTCAGCCATTGTTACCTGACCGGTCAGCCATTGTTACCTGACCAAACGCGT
>NW_017680628.1:3484-6560 GCF_001879085.1 Nicotiana attenuata
AACGCATAGAAGGATGGGGCTGGGTCCGGGATTTGCTTGTACGCGAACGCGAGATGGGGCTCGCGAACGCGGTGAAGGGGAAACCAAGGCTACGCAAACGCGGGGACTTGTCCGCGAATGCGAAGAAGGGAAAGCCCACTGGTATGCGAACGCGAGCTGTGTGCTGCGAACGCGAAGAAGCAATTATCTGAGCAAAAATTGCAGAAAAATCTGCTATCATTCTATGTTTAAAAACACCCCGAACACCTCCGAAAATACTCCCGAGCCCTCGGGGCTCCTAACCAATCACACACACTAACTCAACAACATCCTACGAACTTAACCGTGCGATCAAATCGCCAAAATAACATCATAAACGAGGAAACAAACCTCAAAATCATCATTTTTTTCATTCTAACTTCATAAACTTCAAACTTTAGATATTTAGGTCCGAAACACGTCAAATAACGTCCGATTTCGACCAAACTTTACAGAAAGCGTTTAACGCATATTTAAGACTTGTTCTGGGCATCAGAACCAAAATACGAGCCCGATACCATAGTCTTTTAATCAATTTTCATTTCCATTTTCCTTAATAATTCCAGAAAAATAATTTCACAGAAAAATTCTTTTCCTCGGGTTCTAGACCTCAGATTTCGACTCCGGGCACATGCCCGAGTCCCATATTTTTCTACGGACCCTCCGGTACCGTCAATTCACGGGTCCGGGTCCGTTTCCCAAAAATATTGACCGAAGTCAACTTTATTCATTTTAAAGCCACATTTTGAAATTTTTCACAGAATTTAACATATAATCTTTCTGGCTACGTGCCCGGACTGCGCACGCAAATCGAGGCAACTAAAGGTGAGGTTTTCAAGGCCTCGGAAGCACGTAAAAAGAGAGAAATCCGGTGATGACCCTTTGGGTTGTCACATTTTGCTATGGAAATTTTCTGTGTTCTAGCTGTGATGATAATACATTCTTGCCACGGAAAAGATGATTATAGCAATAGTTTTATTCTTTTGCCACGACAAATAAAATGTATAGCTATCTTTATTTTGTAGCTACAAAGTGTTGTATTGTAGCAAAAGATTAAATTTATTTGCCACGTAACTTTAAATTTTGTGGCTATTTCTATAGCTTAGTTTCGTAGCAATAGTACTCGTATTCAGCTACAGATAAAAAATTCATAGCAATGAATTGAAGTATTTGCCGCAAATATTTTCTTATTGTAGCTAAAAATTCATACTTTTAGCCATATGAAATATATCTTATTATAGCAAATATTTTCTTTGTTTGCTACGAATAGTAAAAATATGTAGCCATGTTCGTGATACGTAGCAATTATAGATATATATGTTTAGCTACAAATTAAAAATACATAGCTAAATTCCATACTTTTTTCCACAAAACACAAAATTGTTGCAATATATCTTCTTCATTTGCTATGAAAATAAAAATGTATAGCCCTATTTAATTGTATATATGTTTTGCTACGGTTCAAAAATTCATAGCTACTAATTGAGAATTTTGCCTCGAATACTATTAGCCACAATAATTCATACAATGTAGCTAAGAAACTATTTTTGGCATGAAATATACCTTCAATTGTAATTATTTAATAAATGCGATATTAAAAAAAATGTTCAACAATATCATTCAAAATAGTGGAATATTATTTTACTCAAACATATCAATACGCTTTTACAAAAGAAATAGTAATTATTCATGTCCCAGTCAATCTTGATGCTTTCATCACTACTCTACAACCTGCAACAACAATTAGAAATATATATTAGAAAATAGTACAACAAAGTATTTTCGCTGAGAAAAATAAATTTTACTTGTTAATAAGAATAATTTTTTGTAAGAATAATATAAAAATATATTAGTAAGTAGTGTAATAAGTTACTTACGATCTGATTTGCATCATTTGGCTGTCGATTTTGAGCTGCAAGCATCATTTGGCTGTCGATTTTGAGCTGCAAGCATCATTTGGAATCTTTTTTTCCATCGTTTTTCCATCTCCACTAATTTATTATCAGTTTCTTTCTTGATATCTCTAACCTTTTCATCAGCTTCCCTTTTAACTTCTTCGACTTGTTTCTTAGCTTCCCTTTTAACTTCTTCCACACGCTCATTTGCTTCTTTTCTGGCCATTTCTACTTGCTTTATAAGCTGTATCTTTGTTGGTCTACCTCCAAAATATTCACTGATATTCTTTCCGGACCATATGCTCGAAGATATCCATTTTTTTTTTACCCCAAGTACTTTCTCAAAGATATCATCATCATTTAAAGAAATTTCTCCTTCTTTTTGCTGCTCTTTTAATTGGTCAAATTGAACCTACAATCAATAATGCAAATTAATTAAACATAAGTGCAAATATATATTCTAAAAGGAGAAAAATATAAAATAGAACATACTGACATTACAATGACATCTTGTTGGAAAGCATCAACTTGTTTTCCTTTTTTCTCTTGCGAGATTCCAGAAAAACTTCAACGCGAGATGGAGCTTTTTCATTTTTTTTCTCCTGTGAAAATAATAATCATTTTCATTAATTGAATAAGATATGTGAATATAATTCTTATAACTTTGTTCTAAAAAATTATCATGTTGTCCATATATACCATTTTGTATCTAAGTCTTGCATAACTTTTGGTCCCACTATATGGAGGCAAGGAACGTTTCGATCTATTTGCCTTGTTTTGCGTGCTTTTCTTCTGAACAAAAGTTTAAAAAAATTGATAATATTAGTTTGTACAACATATAATAATTTAAAAAGAACAAATAGATTAATTCAAATACCTGAAAGTCAGCACCGCTCCAAAGGTTGACCAAATATTTCCATTCATCTATAGTGAAAAGTTTAGGCTTATTCCGTAAGCGAAGTGCATAAGTTGCTTTTGAATCGAAATACTTATTTTTCAACTTGTGCATGTAGTCTCTGTAGAGGTCACTCATATGACCAAGTATTGCACCTTTTCTTCCCTCGGAGACATCAAAATTAAACTTTTTCTATAAAAAATAAAATATACCATTATAAAAGTTAGAAGTAGTGATTTAAAACCAAACTTGCTTAGTATCTCAGATT
>NW_017680628.1:8739-12992 GCF_001879085.1 Nicotiana attenuata
AAAGCTTGAGTGATACTTAGTGAAGTTTATTTAATTCGATAATAGTTAATAAATATTAATTAGAGATGATCACTTTATTTATTTTTATTATATGTGAAACTTACTAGTAATCTAGTAAGCTCCTGCAAAATTAGGTCGAATAGAAAGAAATGTGTGACAACCCAAAGGGTCATCACCTGTTTTCTTACTCATTCCGTGCTTCCGAGGCCTTGAAAACCTCATTTAGGGTTGTCTCGATTTGCGTACGCAGTTCGGGCGCGTAGCCGGAAAGCTTAAATATGAATTCTGTGAGAAAAATGCTAAATTTTGATATTAATATGAATATATTTGACTTCTGTAATGACCCGACCGGTCGTTTTACCTTTTCGAACCCCGTTCCCCTAAATAAATCCTCCCGTACTTGCTTTAACTAATTTACGACTTGCGGGGGCGATCGGTTTGGAAGTTGTAAGAGTTTGAGTAAAAATATGCCCATTTGCTTCTTTAAGATTTTCTTAAAAAGACCAAGTTCGACTTCGGTCAACATTTTGGGAAAACGGACCTGGATTCGTGATTTGGCAATTTTTGAGGGTCCGTGGGAAAATATGGGACCTGGGCGTATGTCCGAAATCGAATTCCGAGGTCCTTAGCCCGAGTAATGAATTTTTATCTAAAATTGTTTAATTGAAGTTTTAAGGAATTAAAGAAACTAAGTAATCATTGATTCCCTAGGTATCGGGCTCGGATTTTGGTTCCGAAGCTTGGTACAGGTCCGTAATGTTGTTTAAGACTTGCCCGTAAAATTTTGTGTCAATCCGAGTAGTTTAATGGCGTTTTGACCCGTTAGAGGAGAATTAAGAACTTTAAGATTCAATAGTTTGATTCATTTGGTTTTAGGGGGTGATTCCAAGATTTAGCGTTGTTTTCGGAGTTCCGAGGGTTCGAGTCGGTCCGCCTCGTGATTTCAGACTTGTCGGTATGTTCGGGCGGGGCTCGGAAGCCCCGAGCGTCAAACGAGCAAGGTTTGAGCGAAGTAGAAAATTTAAGAAAAACAACCTTCAGTTGTTGCTTCTGTCATAACCGCATCTGCGGTTCTTGGACCGCAGAAGCGGTACCGCAGATGCGGTCAGCACATCGCAAAAGAGAAAAGGGCCAGGTCAAGGGAAAATCGCAGAAGCGGCCTAGAGACCGCAGAAGCGGTCCCGCTTAAGCGGCCCCCAGACCGCAGAAGCGGTCCAGCTCCGTAGGCCCAAATCCGCATAAGCGGGTACCTGACCGCAGAAGCGGTCCAGGCTTCTTGGGCCATTTCCGCAAAAGCGGACCTTTTTCCACAGAGGCGGTTTCCGCAGAAGCGGAAATCGCTGGGGGGCAGAAAGTTCATTTAATCCGAACCCGAAGTCATTTATTCCATACACAACTCCACACTTGGGCGCTTTTGGTGCTTCCAAAGAGAGGGTTTCAACATAGCATTGTAAAGTAAGTAATCCCCATTCATCCTTAGTTTAAATACATGTATATTAGGTAGATTAAACACTAAAAATTAGATAAAATCAAAGAGTTAGAGCTAGACCTAGGGTTTCAATAAAACTAAGATTTAATCATGTAATGAGCTAGAAATGATATATTATTGATCCTTAGGTTGTTGAGAACAATTTCCTTTGAAAAATATCGGAATCCGGGCACGTGGGCCCGGGGTCGGAATTTAGGAAACTCGTGGAAAAGGTTGGAAAATTACTTAAATAGTTCGAATTCGACCTTGTAAGCCTTTATTGACTAGTTCTTACTTATTTCAACTAGTTTGCGATCGTTCGGCTCCGAATTAAGGGCTTGGGCTTGTTCTTGATATTGGCGCTTTGGAACGAGGTGAGTCTCCTTTCTAACCTTGTAAGAGGGAATTGTCCCCATAGGTATAATAATTGAATTATTTGTCATTGTATTCGGGGGGTACGTACGTACTAGGTGACGAGAGTCCGTGCGTAGCGACTATTATGCTGAGTTCGGGTAGTTTAGGACCCATGAGCATGCTTTACGTGATATTCTAGTATAGTTGATTATCTGGGATTTAATGAACTCTTGTGATTAAGAAGAATGAAATTAGAAAACGACCCTTAACTTATTTGGTTCTAAAAAGGAAATAATTGGCATTTCTATGCACGGTCACCCTCATATGTGTAGTGATTGTTGTTATTGCGTGGCAATGAGTTTATTTCTATTTTACCGCGTCGCAAGGTTGATTCGCGAGCGGGGTAATAGATGCATCTATGGTTCGAGCCGTTCGACCCTCGGCAGTGCACAATTTACTACTTTTATGCTGGATCGGGCCGTACGTTCCTCGGTGATTATATGTGCATGACTTATGTGACCCTCTTTATGTGGGATAGGCCTCATATTTGCTTTTATGTATAGATGGACACTTGTAATGACAACTTAAGGGAAGAATTGATGTTTTGTACTTGCTAATTCCCATAAACTGAGTTATTACTGTTTATTATAAATTCTTCTCATTTTTTTTGACCTTAGTAAGTATCGAGTCGACCTCTCGTCTCTACTTCTTCGAGATTAGACGGGATACTTACTGGGTACATATTGTTTATGTACTCATGCTACGCTTCTGTACTTAACTGTACAGGATGTGAGGCAGGTCGATCTGGTTATCACTCTGGTGCGCATTTGTGAGCGGATTTGGGACTTCTACGGTGAGCTGCTTTCCCTCCATGTCGATCCGCAGCCGAAGAAGTCTTTCTTTTGTATTATTATTTTCTGTCTATTTGGATCCAGACAGTAGGGTAGTGTGATATTCTTTTGGATGTATATTCTACTAGTTGCCCGTAGCTTGTGACACCAGGTTCTGGCACACACTTTGGTAGACGATTATTTTGGGGTTGTGTGATTTTATTATTACAGTATTCAGCTCTTCTGGTTTTAAATTCCAAATTGAGTGTTTATTTCACTTATTCTAATTAAAAGCAACATAAGTATTTTAGAAGTGTTAACGCAATTGGCTTGCCTGACAAGGGTGTCAGGCGCCCTCATGACCTGTTGTGAAAATGGGTCGTGACAACATGGCATCAGAGCACTAGGTTCACGTAGGTCCCACGAGTTATGGGCAAACCTGATAGAGTCTTGTTGAGCGGTACGGAGATGTCTGTATTTATCTTCGAGAGGTTATAGGGTATTAGGAAAGACTACTCTTTATTCATTTCCTGTCGTGCAGTGCTTAGAGTACTAAATTTCCCTCTTCTATTCTCTCACAGATAGTAAGAACTCGTACCGCCGACGTTCCGGACCCGGGAGTAGCTGCTCCCCCCGTTGCTAGAGGCCGAGGTAGAGGCCGGGAGGGCACCGGCCCGTGGTAGGGGACGAGGGCGTCCCAGAGCCGTTCCAGTTGCACCACCGGCAGATCCTGTGGAGGACCCTATTATTGAAGAGTAGGGCGAGGTGCTCGCAGCTGAGCCTACCCCGGCGGATTTCATGATAGCACCGGGATTTCAGGAGGTCATGGGCCGCATGCTACGGTTCATGGACACTATGACTTAGGCTGGTTTATTTCCAGCAGACCCAGCCACTTCACAGGCAGGAGGGGGAGCCCAGACCCCTACTGCCCAGGCTCCAGGCCATGCGGCTGCAGTATATCAGACTCCGGGTGCACTACCCGCAGATGGGGCTCAGCCAGTTACTGCAGTGGCACCCCAGCCCAGGCCAGCTGTGGATGGTGACCCACAGAAGTTATTAAACAGATGGACCAGGCTTCACACTCCAGTCTTCGGGGGTGAGCGTCATGAGGATGCTCAGGACTTCATAGACAGGTGCAGGGACAGGCTGCACAACATGAGGATATTGGAGTTGCATGGAGTTGACTTCACTACTTTTCAGCTTGAGGGCAGGGCACGGAGATGGTGGCAGTCCTATGTACTTGGCAGGCCAGCAGGTTCTCCTCCCCTCACTTGGGGTCAGTTCACTCAGTTATTCCTGGATCGATACATTCCGCCCTCTGAGAGGGAAGAGCTGCGGCATCAGTTTGAGCACCTAGAGCAGGGTCAGATGTTAGTGACCGATTATGAGGCGAGGTTCTCTGAGTTGTCTTGCCATGCACTTATGATACTTCCCACAGAGGCAGAGAGAGTGCTGAGATTTGTTGCGGGGTTACATCCCACCATCCGGTCTGGTATGGCTCGAGAGGTAGAGATGGGTACAGGGTACCAGCTAGTGGTTGAGATTGCTCGCAGGATTGAGGGTTATCGTTTGAGGGGTAGAGAGCAGATGCAGCAGGATAA
>NW_017680629.1:0-12985 GCF_001879085.1 Nicotiana attenuata
TGTGATGTTGACTTTGTTTTGGTTCTGAGATTGGTATGCATGCTCCTTCAAATTGTTTTCATCAGTTAAACTTTGTTATAAAACTATCTCAATTAAGTCTCTCTTATCAAAACTATTTCTTTCTTACCCTTTTCAAAACTGTTTTCTTACTTAAACTCTTCAAAACTATGTCGTGCACTCTCACTCTACTTTTAGACCACTAAGTTCCGCCATTTTTGTGTGAGCATTGCCTTGGGACCCTTGAGCTCCCTCTGAACTTTGACACACAAAATCTGGCCTTTCTACACTGCACTTACTCTATCTTGGCTATGAAATCTAGGTGTGAGCACTGCCCGGGAGCCCTTGATGGTCCTTAGGGAACTCTGACACACACGGATTATGAGAAAGGTTGTGAAACAATACTTGGCATTGAGGACCTGGAGACTTGGGCCTATTCTGTAGGCTCCCTATAATTAACTTCTTATTATTTTCTTTATTTTCAGTTATGTAATTCCTATTCAAAGGCCTGTAATAATTATTTGTAAACGACTTTGGGGTTGGATAGTGAAAAGGGGTGGGTAATATGCATGTTGTAGTATAATCCAGGGTAGAAATCATGTTCCTAAGTTTACTTTCTCTATGCGCGATAGCAGCCATGTTTAGGTACAACATGCCATGCATTAGATATCGTGCTATTTAGGATTTATACGTACTGTTTTCAGCATCTCATCCACAGTTAGAAATCCTGTCCATAGGGCAGAAAATAACAATAAAATAGGCTGCTATTATGTGATTCTCCCCATGTAAACATGTTCTGAAATTTCATTTGGAAATCCTGCTTTAGGTAAAACAACATCAAAACTGTCACTCCTGCCCATTTTGAAGCTGTGCATAATTTGATGTGCATTTAGAAATCCTGTTTAAGTTATTATGCATCATGCTGCATTAGACGTCATGTTATAAGATTGCACTTATTCAATCACACTAGACTAAATACAGATGTATAAACAGTCCTCATGTTCTAAACAAACTGGTAATTAGTCTCTAGATGTTTACAACATTCAGAATTGCATGCTATTAGGCATAACAACCTGGAATCATTAACAAATCTGAATAACTGCTACATATTATTTTACGCCTAGGCAAGCCTTAGGTAATCAACTTTAAAATAAAACCAAAACCGTCTTTGTGATTAGTGTTTAACTATCAGCATGTTAAAATCAGTAGGCAAGCCTGATTAGGACTTCCTCTCTGAGTTATGTAATAAATCTGACTCTGTTGTTATCACTTAGATACCATGCTTAGGATCTGAATTTAGACCTTAATTGTGTATGAGTCATGTTGTTTATGTGTACTATGTGTGGAGGTTTATCTGAGCCTTTTATTTGTCTTCCATGCTCCCCTTTAATTGAAGTCCTATCTGTTTATTATGTGTTGCCTTAGTATTTTACCTTTAAACTTGAGGGTCTACCTAGAACCCCCTTTTTTATAGGATAGGAGTCCTAAATTCCTCCGGGACTGATAGGAAGGGACGGGTAACAGCACGCAATAGGGGTCGAGACCAACCCTCGCTTTAATTACCTTCATGGGATGAGAAAGGGTAGATATGAATATGATGACCGGTGCGTTAATACCACGTGTAGCCCCTCTTTGAGGAGTGTCATACCGAGTATTGCATTGATGTGATCCATATTATAAACAAACCTAGGATACCCCTTTACATTCACAAATATGCTTAGATTGTAATTCTTTTCAAAATCTAGCTTTTCATTAACTGTTTTTCAAACATCTGTGTACTTAAACTTATATCCCCTATTATTTGAGTCATACTTGTTTATTTGCTAAATTGTACAAGTCCGCAAAAGCTGTTTGGCCGGGAACCACACTGGTGGATCCTGAGTGGTGTCTAACACCTTCCCCTTAGGATAATTTCAAGCCCTTACCCTGTCTCTGGTTACCAAACGTAGTTATAAATGAACCCTCTAGGTGCCCTAACGCACCTTAAATCGTTAGGTGGTGACTCTTCAAAATGCAAAACCCTTTCCCAAAAGGAACGAGTTGTCTCAACCAAAAATGTCATAAACCCGATTTTGCGAGAAAAAGGGGGCGCGACAGCATGGCGACTCTGCTGGGGACTTTTAGGCTTTTACCATTTTAGATCGTTTTTGTGAATTTGTACCCCCCTATGTGCAATTATTTGTTTAATTCCTTTAAGCGTTTAATTTATTCTTCAAAAGCAAACTGACGTATATTTCTTGTTTCCTTCCATTGTTACCGTTTTAACTTATAAAACTGTTGTATTTATCGCTTTCATAGCGTGCAAATACATGACAACATGCTTTTAATTATTGCATAATCATGCTCAATATCATACTCCACTCGTGCCAAACAAAATGCTATAGCAACGGTTGATGAGTGGTTGCGCCCTTCCTATATCATTACCCCCTAAATTCGGAAAGGCTTATTTGCGGTAAAACTAGTCGATCAGCGGTGCAGTCAACGGTTCCGTACCTTCCCCCTTGAGTTGTCCGCTCGAGGGTACCAGTCTAAAACTCCATAGAAACCTTACTCTGTTATTGTTGTTGCATGCATCATGGACAAACCTAGCAGGGCTAAAAGTGTTGTCCGCACAATAGCTTTTAAGATAGCCTTATTCAAAAGGCCACTGGGTTTCCCTAAACCCAAATGGACATCATCACGTTCTGTGCATTTATTTGGAGAACTAAATGATTCATGCTAATTGTTGATGTTAAATAGTCGAGTATGGTGGGGGTAAGGGCCTAACCTTGTTTGCCTTGCAGAAATATGAGGCACAACGTCGCCAGATTCGGCATGGTCACCAATATCCACCCAAGATTGCTGAGTTGGTGGGAAGATTTACATTCTAGTGGGCATAGTAGAACTAGAGGGAAAATTTCTCAAAAGGGTTGAAGACTGTCAAAAGGCTGAAGGGACCGAAGGTGGACATCTAGCAAGAGCATACCTGTTGCTGGGACTTCGCGAATTGGGGAAGCTATTCGAAGGAGCCAAGGATGTCGAGTCTGGGGAAGGTCTTTCTGGGACCAAATAGATAGGAATTTACTTTTTCGCTTTATGAATGTAATAAGGCCAATGGCCATTAGTGACCTTTATTTATTGCTTATTTAGTGTCGTTTTGGGATTCGTCTATTTCTTATCAATAAACTGAGGCATTTAGCATTCTATGTTCTCCAAATCAATTTGTCGCTAGGCCTACCTCGGGCACAAAGAGGTTCCCAAATTAGGAAACGCTTTACATTCCCGCACTATGTGTTTAAATATTGCAATACTTTTTATAATCCTCACTGACTTGATTACCTTTTGTTTTTGTTTTGTTTTCTTTCTTTTTATTCCCCTCCCCAAAGGTTAGTTCGTGCACTCTGGCATCATCATCTTATTTCACAAGATCCAGGGGCCCTCCACCCACTCCTCCTCCTAGTCCCTCTAAAGGCAAGAACAAAGGCAAGAATAAAATGGAAGATTTAAACAACATCAGGAAGGAGAACACAGCTGAACGGGTAGAGGCCACTGATGGCCAGAGTATTCGGGTTCCTAATGAGAATGTGTCACAGCTTGAACAGAAACTGTTGAAATTCTAGGAAGAGCTCGATCAGGTTTGAAATCTGGAAAACCTGTCATTTTCCCTCAATGTCCCAGACCTCAACTTCCCCAACGCTCAAAACCCTACACCTCCTCAAAATATCCCAAAACAGCAGAATCATCCCGCACCTCACCCATCACGCTACTCCACCGAAGAACCAACGTAATACCTGCCATATCCCAAACAACACTCCACTACTCATCCCAGAACCTCAGAACTCCATAAACGACCATTTCCACACCCATACACCAGGCCACCATAACAATCCTATCTACGTGGAGACCATGCCACACTCCACCCAACCTATCTCATACACACCTGAGTCTGATGAAAAGGATCTGCTTATCAGGAACTTGGCCGAGGAACATAAGAAACTGACCAGCCGGATTCAGGGCGTCGAGGGAAGCAAAGGAATCGAGGGGCTGAACTATGAGTACCTTTGCATACAGCCTGATGTCGAACTGCCTGAGGGGTACAAACCTCCTAAGTTCGAAATGTTTGATGGTACGGGTGATCCAAGGGTCCATCTTAGGACCTATTGCGACAAGCTGGTTAGAAAAGGGAAGGATGAAAGGATCCCCATGAAGTTGTTCGTAAGGAGTTTGAAAGGAGATGCATTATCTTGGTACATCATCCAAGATCCCAAGAAATGGTCAAGCTGGGTGAGCATGGCATCTGACTTTATGGACAAATTCAAATTTAATACAGAGAATGCACCAGACGTGTTCTATATCCAGAATTTGAAGAAGAAGCCTACGGAGACATTTAGCGAGTATGCTACTCGCTGGAGGTCCGAAGCTGCTAAGGTCAGACCCGCCTTAGAAGAGGAGCAAATGAACAAGTTCTTTGTCCGGGCTCAGGACCCGCAATTCTATGAACAGTTGATGATGATTGAGAACCACAAGTTCTCCGACATTATCAAATTAGTTGAAAGAATTGAAGAGGGTATTAAAAGTGGTATGGTCACAAATTTCGAAGCCTTGCAAGCTACGAACAAGGCTTTACAGTCTGGTGGTGTGTCCGAGAAAAGGGACGTGGGGGCCGTGATGGTTGCATAAAGGACCAAGTCTCCCCTCAAATACCAATCTTACCCAACACCTCCACTCACACAGCGAACCCCAAATTACGAAGCACCCTCACCCTTGTACCAAGCTCCGCTACCAACTTATCAATCATCTCCACCTCCTACATATCAACCTACTTTACCCAGATACTCCCAACCCACTCATGTCTACCACACTTATAATTCTCAACCATCCTATTATCAATCACCCCCTGCACGCCAAAACTTCCCTAGACCTCGACCTAATTTTGATCGCAGACCTCCAAAATAATATACCGCCATTGCTAAACCATCGACCAGCTGTATGAGAAGCTCAAAGCTGCTGGTTATGTCACCCCCATCCCTGCTGCAACCCCTGAGAATCCTTCTCAATGGGTTAACCCAAACAAGTCCTGTGCATACAACTCCGACATGAAAGGGCACACCATCGATGAATGTTGCTCTTTGAAAGACAAGATACAGTCTTTGATTGATAACAAGATCATTGTGGCAAAGGAACCCGCTCCAAACGTCCGCAACAATCCTCTACCAGACCATAAGGGTGGAGGTATCCATATGATTGAAGTAGAAGATGACTGGGATCCCGAGGGATCAATCAGGTTGATTGCAGAAGGTGATGATCCAAAGAAATCGACAATTACTCTCAATCCAATCATAGTCCAGATCCAACCGTCTGAGGACGCTGAGGTGAATATGTCTATACCTCTTGAGTTTGAAGCAGCGCCACCCGCAAAGACACCGGTACCAATTGAGGTTGAATTCGTGTCTCCGGCAAATGCACCCGCACCATTTGAGGTTACAGTCTTGCCACCCAAGGCACAAGTTCCATTCGAAATGAGGATAGTCGCGCCGATCCTAGTGGCGATGTCAACCACGCCACCCTTCTATACAAATGCTGTACCCTGGGACTATACCACCGAGGCGAGAAGGAAGGGCAAGGTTAGGACTGAAGAAACTATCACAGCACAGGGTATGACAAGAATGGTAGAGTCTATACCCCTGAACATCTAGCTGAATCAAGCAAGCAGGCTTCCAATCGGCCACCCCTCATTGAGACAGGTACAGACGACCTTTGGAGAAAAGTACAGGCCAAGGAGTATTCGGTCATCGACTAGTTGAACAAGACGCCAGCACAAATATCCATTCTTTTTTTGTTGCAAAATTCTGAGATGCACAGGAATGCTTTGTTGAAGGTGTTGAATGAAGCATATGTACCAAATAACATCACTAGCGGGGAAATGGCTAATATGGTAGGACAAGTGCTGAAAAGCCATAAGATCACCTTTCATGAGGACGAGCTGCCACCTAAAGGGCTGGGGCACAACAAAGCACTGCACATCACCGTGCAATGAGAAGATCATTTCATCACGAGAATCCTGATCGATTGAGGGTCCGGTCTTAAAATTTGTCCGCTGATAACGCTCAAGAAGTTGGGTAAAGGGTTGCATGAGATAAAGGATGTAGCAATCAATGTGAAAGCTTTCGATGGTTCTCAGAGGTCCACCATTTGTGAGATTAGTCTATGCCTGTAGATGGGACCAACCTGGTTCGAGGTCGATTTCCAGGTAATAGATGTACCAGCGTCTTACAACTTGCTGCTGGGACGGTAATGGATCCACGCTGCTGGGGCCGTAGCGTCAATGCTGCATCAGGCAGTAAAGTTCGAATGGAATCACTAGGAAGTGATCATTCACGGCGACGGTAGCAACCCTATATACAGTCGCCAGACTATTCTACCGATCGAGGGAAGAAGGAAGCTGGGTGGAGAAGCTTACCACCACATTGAACGGGTCAATGCTATCGACAAAGACAAATGGTGGGATAGAAAAATCGAGAGTATACTGAGTTGGAGTGGGTACAGGCCTGCAAAGGGCTCGGCAAGAACCTCCAAGGAATCTCTAAACCTATAAAACTCAAGAAACATGGCACTACCTTCGGTTTGGGATATGAATACACCTGGGAAGAATTCAATAGCTAGTCGCCACCATGGCGCGGTCCTTACTACCCACTAGAGCAACCAATACCACATCTGGAGCAGACCTTCCAACAAGCCGACATTATTTATGGGTTAGATGATGAAGAAGCACTTACAGCAGTGAGGAATTTATTTCTAGAGGATAGTGATATAGACTGTTGGGTTATTCTCGAGGAGGACGGGGAGGAAGGCCCTTCCATACAGGCTGTGAGCAGAGGGGCACATCTCAAGAATTGAACCATCAGGACAACCAAAGCCCGACGAGCCTCGGGGTAGCAAGGCTAAAACAAGCATTATTCACTGTTTTATTTACTAAATGATTTTCTTTTCGCATTTTTCAATTCCCGCAATAAGATCTTCAATTTTCAAAACAATTATTCAATTTATGAAAAGCATTTTTGATTTTTCTTATGAATTAATATTTATTGCTATCATTTTCTCTCATTACTTTACCTACACAGCATTACTATTACTTGTCTTGGTGAACCAATGACTGTGACATGCAATGAGACAACGCAACAAACGGACATGGATTCAGAGGAAGATGACATACCTGATGAGATTGTCAAAGAAGTTAAGAATTTTGAGAACATACCTAAGTCCAACCTGGATGAGACCGAAATTGTCAACCTGGGAGATTTAGAAAACGTCAAGGAAACGCGAATCAGCATTCACCTGTCGCCATCAAAATACACAGAATTTCTAAAGGAGTATGGGGACATATTCGCCTAGTCATATGATGACATGACTGGTCTGAGTACGTCTATTGTGGCTCACAAACTGCCAACCAATCCAATGTGTCCGCCGATTAAGAAAAAGCTCAGAAAGTTCAATCCTGATATGAGCTTGAAAATCAAGGAAAAAGTCACCAAGCAGATCAACGCTAAGGTTCTCAGGGTAGTAGAATGCCCAACGTGGTTAGCCAACATTGTGCTAGTGCCAAAGAAGCATGGGAAAGTTAGAGTCTGTGTCGACTACCAGGATCTCAACTGGGCCAGTCCGAAAGACGACTTCCCTTTGCCAAATATACACATCCTAATTGACAATTGGCCCAAGCATGAGCTACAGTCATTCGTATATTGCTTCGCTGGTTATCATCAGATCTGGATGGATGAGGAAGATGCTAAGAAAATGGCTTTCATTACGCCGTGGGGAGTGTACTGTTACAAGATGATGCCATTCAGCCTGAAGAATGCAGGGGCCACCTACATGAGGGCCATGACTACCATCTTCCATGATATGATACACAAAGAGATCGAGGTATATGTGGATGATGTTATTATCAAGACCAAGAAGGCCACTGACCACATAGAAGATCTGAGGAAGTTCTTCAATAGACTGCGGAAATACAACCTGAAATTAAACCCCGCAAAGTGTGCATTTGGGGTTCCTGCTGGGAAATTGCTTGGGTTTATTGTGAGCCGCCGAGGAATAGAACTGGATCCATCGAAGGTCAAAGCCATTCAAGAACTACCACCGCCCAGGAACAAGAAAGATGTGATGAGTTTCTTGGGAAGGCTTAACTACATCAGCCAATTCATAGCACAGTCTACAGTTATTTGTGAGCCGATCTTCAAGATGTTAAAGAAGGACGCCGCCACAAAATGGACCAATGATTTCCAAAAGGCCTTCGACAAAATCAAGGAGTACCTGTCAACACCACCAGTCTTAGTCCCGCCTGAGCCAGGTAGACCCTTATTACTCTACCTTGTAGTGTTAAATGGAGCTTTCGGCTACGTTCTGGGGCAGCACGATGAAACAGGAAGGAAGGAGCAAGCCATTTATTATCTCAGCAAGAAGTTCACCCCGTACGAGGCCCGGTATTCTCTATTGGAATGCACCTGTTGTGCTTTAACTTGGGTAGCTCAGAAGCTGAGACATTACTTTTGTGCCTATAATACATATCTCATATTGAGAATGGATCCCTTGAAGTACATCTTTCAGAAGCCCATGCCCACTGGCAATCTAGCCAAGTGGCAAATCCTGTTAAGTGAGATCGACATTATTTTCGTAACTCAGAAAGCGGTCAAGGGACAGGCACTGGCAGACCACCTTGCTGAAAACCCCATGGATAGAGAATACGAACCCCTGAAAACGTATTTTCCTGATGAAGAGGTATCATTCATAGGAGAAGACATTGCGGAATCCTATGAAGGTTGGAGAATGTTCTTCGATAGAGCAACGAACTTCAAAGGAGTTGGCATTGGAGCAGGCCTAATACCAGAAACCGGTCAGCATTAACCGGTGTCTGCCAAACTCAGGTTCCCCTGCACCAACAATATGGCCGAGTATGAAGCCTGCATCTTAGGATTCAAAATAGCCATTGAACTGAACGTTCAACAGCTGCTAGTGATTGGAGATTCAGACTTACTTATACATCAGGTACGAGGAGAATGGGCAACCAAGAATTCCAAGATACTCCCGTATCTGCACCACATACTGGAATTGAGAAAGAGGTTCACGAATACGGAATTCCAACATGTTCCCAGAATCTAGAATGAGTTCGCCGATGCATTGGCTACCCTATCATCTATGATACAGCATCCAGACAAGAATTTCATAGATCCCATTCCGGTGAAAATCCATAATCAGCCAACTTACTTTGCCCATGTTGAAGAAGAAGCCGATGGAAAGCCTTGGTTTCATGATATCAAGGAATATTTGGCAAAAGGAGAGTACCCAGAGCTTGAAAATCCTACTCAGAAGTGCACACTTCGAAGATTGTCCAACAACTTCTTTCACAGTGGAGGAATCCTGTATAGGAGGACTCCCGATTTAGGATTATTAAGATGTGTCGACGCAAAGGAAGTATCCAAGCTACTAGAGGAAACTCATGCTGGGACCTACGGTCCACATATGAACGGTTTTGTCTTAGCAAAGAAGATACTCCGAGCTGGTTACTTTTGGATGACTATAGAAACGGACTGCATCCAGTATGTCCGGAAATGCCACCGCTGTCAGATACATGCAGACATGATAAAGGTACCTCCAAACAAGCTTAATGCAACAAGCTCACCGTGGTCGTTCGCCGCCTAGGGAATGGACGTTATTTGACCAATCGAGCCTGCCGCTTCTAACGGACATAGGTTCATCCTAGTAGCCATCGACTATTTCACCAAATGGGTCGAAGCAGCATCTTACAAAGCAGTGCCTAAGAAAGTCGTGGCAGACTTTGTCCGCGACCGCATTGTTGTGTCAATTCGGAATTCCAGAGTCAATCATTACTAATAATGGCTCCAACCTCAACATCGACTTGATGAAAGCTATGTGCGAAACTTTCAAGATTAAACACAAGAATTCCACAGCCTACATACCTCAGATGAATGGAGCTGTAGAAGTCGCAACAAGAATATCAAGAAGATATTGAGGAAAATGAGAGAGAAACATAGACAGTGGCACAAGAAGTTATCATTTGCTCTACTGGGGTATCGCACCACAGTCCGCACATCAATCAGGGCAACCCCCTATATGCTGGTTTACGGTACAGAGGTTGTCGTTCCCGCTGAGGAAGAAATTCCTTCCCTAAGGATCATACTAGAAGCTGAGCTCGGCGACGCAGAGTGGGTGAAAAGTCGTTATGAGCAACTAGCCCTTATATACAGAAAGAGAATGAATGCAGTCTGCCATGGTCAACTCTATCAGAACAGAATATCCAGAGCCTTCAACAAAAGAGTCAAGCCAAGACAGTTCACACCGGGGCAGCTAGTGTTGAAGAAATTTTTTCCGCATCAACATGAAGCCAAAGGGAAGTTCTTTCCCAACTGGTAGGGTCCATAAATGGTTTACCGGGTTTTGACAGGAGGAGCCCTCATACTTGCAGAAATGGACGGAGAAGTTTGGCCAAAGCTGATCAATTCAGATGCAGTCAAGCGTTACTCTGTGTAATCTTTATGCCTTCCTTATATGATGTAAATTGAACTACGCCTGACCCGATTCCCGTTTAAGAGGGGATACGTAGGCAGCCCTATGGGTTCGGTCATAATTCAATAAAAATTTCATTTCCCCCGCAATTGGAAACAGGGGCAGAATTTTGAGGAGGACCCTCAAAATTCTGAAGTAATTTCAACCGATCGCCGCACGAGCAACAGTCAGAAACATCGACCCATCAAATTGGGGCAGAATTTTGAGGAGGACCCTCAAAATTCCGTAGCAGGAGAGGCTGCAACGTCCTGAACTACGTCACAGTCGTCGGTTCATCTAAAAGCTATTTTTAATTATACATTTATGTCATACTTTTACAAAATCATGCGTGTTTATTATTGAAACTGCTTTGTTTAGAAACGCTACCCCAATGATACAAACGGTATCACTAGATCAAAGCCGAACGAGTCAAGCAAAGCCAGCGGGGATACGAACTAACCTCCCCCTTACAAAACTCACGATTTTTCTTTGGATGCAGGCACTAGGATTGCGAAATCCTTAAACATACTGTACGCCCAGGGAACAAACATTGTTCAAAAATATGATTCTCAGAATCGTTGCACTTGCCAACATTTGCTATCAGCACACACCAATAATGCTCCGTAGTCACAATGCTCCAGTAATCACAGTGCTGCAATCTACTATCAGCTAAGAAAACTCTACTGTCATTTGTTATTTTATTTCTTGCATAAGGCTACCATTCTTCCTTCCGAGACTAAACGATGTCTCCATCCGCATTTGCATTGCATAAGGCTACTATTCTGCCTTCCAAGTTGCATAAGGCTACTATTCTGCCTTCCGAGATTAAACGTTGTCTCCATCTGCATTTGCATTGCATAAGGCTACTATTCTGCCTTCCAATTTGTATAAGGCTACTATTCTGCCTTTCGAGACTAAACGTTGTCTCCATCTGCATTTGCATTGCATAAGGCTACTATTCTGCCTTCCAACTTGCATAAGGCGACCATTCTGCCTTCCGAGACTAAGCACTGTCTTCATCTGCATTCTTGCATAAGGCTACCATTCTGCCTTCCGAGTTTAAGCTCTACCTCCATCTGCATTCGCATCTTAGCATAAGGCTACTTTTCTGCCTTTCGAGGCTAAGCTCTGCCTCCAATTTTCTTCGAAACTAAGCGCTATCTCAAGCACTATTTATCTCGCTTTTCTTACGGGCTAAGCTCTGCCCTTTCAATTTGCAAGACTAAGCTCTGTCTTGTCCGCATCATACTACTTCATCCTTCATAGGCTGAAATATCGCCAACTCGTCCAAAGGCGTCATCGTTCGGAGGCACCATCTTCATCGCCCGAGAACACCATGTCATGGCCTGAGGATCTCTTTCAATCTTTTGCATGTCATTATTCAAAGGCGTCATGGTTCGGAGGCACAATCCTCATAGCCCGAGAAAATCATTTCATGGCTTGCGAATCCTGCATCAAACAACCCATGGCCCAGGACATCATGGTCTGAGGACGCCATTCCTAACCGTCCACACACAACATTCATAATCCGACGGGAATTTGCATCATGTTTAAATTACGCAATATATTCTTGTATCGTTTATTTGCAGGTAATCCGGCGAGCAACGATCATCCTGGCAGAAACGGTCCCGCTCCAGTTCTCCTAACCATTCCCGTAAGTCGTTTATTCACCCAACCCCATATGTTGTGTCCGTTCTTATGAAACTTCATCGATATACTTCGCCGATGACTCCTGAACTACATACGGCATGATTCCTATAAAACCAGGGATATGTAGGCAACTCAAAAACCAGGGTGCGGCCTAAATCTCTTCAAACCGTTTCGCTCGGTCAAAATTGGCCATCATATCTTTACCCGACAACTCTTTCATCCTTCCAGGGTAAAGAGGGGCAGCTGTTGATACCCAATTTTTTCTCAAACTATTTTTAAATTTGCATATATACCTTCAAAATCACTTTTTATAATAACTGGTATTTTTTCATAATTTTTCATATTATTATCAATTTATTTTTCTAATTTATTCAGTACTTTATATCCAATAATTATTCATAAATTACATTACAAGTAATTTCAAAGTATTTCTTAGCTCAATGTATCATTTTTAATCTATTAGGATTTAATTATTTCACAAATTAGCCAATTTGGCATTGTTTGGCTATAATTACAATAATTTTGCAATTATGGCCTAATTGTACACTTTATGCTATTTTAATTCAATAATCAGTCATTTTATATTTTAAATATTAGTTAATTATCTTAATTTCACCTATTTAGCTTTAATATCATTTTATCTAATTATTAGCTATTTTTATTAATTATTTATCTAATTTTGATGGGTATTTAACAATTAGCCATTCTTATTTAAATTATTGCCTAATTAAACCTGGTCCAAATTAAATAACCCACCAGACCCCAAGCCCAATACCCTACCCGGCCCAATCCCCATTCC
>NW_017680630.1:0-12984 GCF_001879085.1 Nicotiana attenuata
ATGACACACCCCCATCCTAGCTACTGATCATCTTCTTCATTCATAGAAGAAGCAACCTGCTGCAATAGTTTCTAAAAACCAAAAACGATCCCCACCCCAAGAACGACCCCCACCGTCTGCTTCTTCTTCAACCTTCAACAGCCGTATTCAAAAACCCAGTCAACGCCTAGCACACACAGGTGAACGGGCAGAAACAGAGTGAGGTTCGTCAATTTCCGAAGAGCCTCGAGGTCGTCGAAGGTCGTGGTCTGAGGTCTCTGTTCAGTCGCGATGTTCCGTCGAGTGAAGCCCATTACGACTCATTTTCCGATTTTTACTTCAAACTTCGAGATGTTCTCTTTGCTCTCAATATGTAAGCTCTGCACTTTCCCTTCATTATGTTCCAGTTTCATTCTGCTTCTGTTTTGTGGAATAGAATTCGACATGTAATTGGTTGATTTCTGTATTGGTTGTGTTATCGATCCATGGATCTGTTCGTTTTAATCGGCCGATGTTCATCTATTTAATCATTTTGGTTTCATTTTGTTGCATAAATTGTGAGATGATGATACTGATCTAAAATCGGCTTCATAGGTTAACTCCAACGTCTCTGCTGTTTTCATCTTTTTATCTGCATTACCCGTTGTAATTAGATCTAGCATTTTTATACTGTTAGAAAGTGCAAGTATCTTTGATACAATTTTTTGCATATTTGTTTGAGATATTTTGTCGTCTTTTTGTGTGCTCTTGTATCTTTTGAGCGTTGAAATAGAGTGAGGGGAAACAATCAATTTGTATGTTGGTTTATTTAATTATTTGTGCTCCTTCTTTCTGTGGTTTCAAATGGTTATACTTGGATTTTGTTGGTTATGCTCTTTTTTGTTTAGTAAGAGCCAATCTCAATTACAGAAGTTTGAGCGTTAGAAATATCCTACGGTTTTATTCTTTTACTTTTTGATGTTAGGATGCTTTAGGCACACAAATTAATCGAATCATCGTGATTGTGTACACGTTCACGTGACATAATTATGAGCCCTTAAGGATAGATTGAGGTGAGCCGTAGTAGATAATAAATAGTTATGGCCCTCCGAACTTTAGTTGAACATCCTTTTAAAATATAAGTGAGATGAGCCTCGCCAAACAAAACACATAAATTGCGGGGCCCTCATTAAATGCTTATATCAAAAATACTTAGAATTCGGGACGTGCCGTTTAGCGAATTTCACAGCCTCCCGCAAAGATAATAATACGTTAGTCACTTTAGGCGCGCTTTTTAATAATTTTACCTTCCTAAATACGGGTGTGCATTTCATGCGACCCAAATCCAAATCTGAAAACGTTGAATAAAAATGTGTCGAGGATCCGGGTGCATTTCATGTGACGTGATCCGAAAATATATTTTTAAACAACGTTCACTTTCTTAAAAATTAACTAAAAAGCGGCAATCAATCTTTAAATTGCACTATAGGTTGGAGCATGTACAAAAAAATTAGATTTTAGCCATTTATAATAATTTAAGCGGCCGTGCTAGAACCACGGGATCCGGGGGTGCCTAACACCTTCCCTCGGGTCAACAGAATTCCTTATTCAGAATTTCTGGTTCGCAGACTCCAATTGGGAAGTCGAAATTTTCCTCGATTTGGGATTTAAATTAAATCGGTGACTTGGGACACCAAAAGCCAATCCTTTCCCAAGTGGCGACTCTAAAAATAAATAAATAATCCCATTTCGAATAATGTCACTTTAAATGGAAAAATTCCCTTATACATTATCCTTCGGGGTAGGTGTGTAAAAAGGAGGTGTGACACCTTGTGATTTAGCCAGTTGAATTAACTGTGTACATTGACTGTTTGGCACTGATATGGTGGGATCGGGTTGCACGCCGCAACAAGTGTAATAAGGGAGGTTTGACATGGTGGAATAAGGGTGAATATGTAGGTACGGTGGGATCGGGTTGCACGCCGCAACAAGTGGAATAAGGGTGGATTGATATGGTGAAATAAGGGTTAATTATGATATTGATATTGATATATGTTAGGATCGGGTTGCGCGCCGCAACAAATATATATATTATTTATTGTTATTGATATTTTTATTGTGGAATAAGGGAGGATTATGTGTTGTCTGGTGGGATCGGGTTGCGCGCCACAACAACCTATATGTTTCTATTTTCTGAGCCGCGTTGGTTTTCGGTATTTTTATTTGAGCTAGTAGAGATTGGTAAATTTTAGACGATACTGGTTTATTTTCGAGGCTGTGGTTATCAATTCCTGTTGGCTGTTTAATTCTCTACCGTATTTCAATTATTTCGTCATTATTATAGACTGCGTACAGGTTTTAGCGTAGGTGACCCGCCTTAGCCTCGTCACTACTTCGTCGAGGTTAGGCTCGGTACTTACCAGTACATGTAGTTGGTTGTACTAATACTGCACTCTACACACTGTGTAGATTTTGGAGACGGTCCCAACGGCGGTTACTAGCGAGCTCGGATCGGACATTTGCGGAGACTTGAGGTACGGCTGTTCAGCGCCCACAGCTCCTGGAGTCCCTATCCTCTTTTCTTCTAGTTGTACAACTTCATTCAGACAACTTTGTACTTATTTCAAACCTTTATGTGTATTACTTTATAAGCTCATGCACTTGTGACCCCAGTTTCAGGAAATTGTAATAGACGTCGGTTGTTTAGTTTCGCATTTGTACTTAGAACATATCTGTTATTTCAGTTCATTATTAATGTTATCATTCTGCTAAAAGAAGTAAATTTTTCTAACTTTGTCTTGCCTAGCAAGTGAAATGTTAGGCGTCATCACGATCCCGACAGTGAAAATTTCGGGTCGTGATAATTTTTTATATAACAATTAACTTTATGCATAGTATTTCTTTTATTTTTAACTTTATCAAATAGTCCCACACATAGATTTTTCTTTTTCCTCAAAGAAATTTATGAGTTCCTCCTTTAAAGAGGAAAGATCATTTCATAAGTAAATACAGGATTCTGTTGAATTTGCCGAAATTTTGTTTCAATTGTCATTTTAATGAATTTTCAAGAATGAATATTCTTTACTTACTGTCCCTGTGCTTAATTCCCTGTATAAAGTCAACTTTTACACAAAGGAATATTCATCAATCAACTTTGTTCCATATAATGACTAGGCTTGCGCGATTTGTAGATTTCTACTAATATAAACTAACACCAATTATAGAAGCTTGTAGGACTTTTATTACAGCTTATAACATAGGCTGAGTACTTTGGTCGGATATTAGAGAAATATTTTTTTTGTCTAAGTGACTGAATAACTTGTCTTTTATGAAGGATCTCAAATATATTTAATTTGTTGCCATCCTTACTTTAGTCTTCCCACATATTTAGAGAAATAAGTACTAGATGAATCTTTTCATCTTCTTCTTCATATAATTTTTTAAATTGTTCATCAACCATTATTTATAAATTTTTTTTCATTTCAAGTTTAGAGTTCTAGAATTTCTTCAACTTTTCTAGTGCAGTAACATGAACCTGAGAACTTATATTCATATAAAAGTGTATGCAAGCAAAATTTTTCCTTGTGATTTTCTACAATACAAGGTTGAATTATGTTAGTGAAATTCATGGTACGAATAGGTTAATTGAAATAACAAGTAATTTATATAATGGTTCAAATGGGAGACTAGGGATTTATTTAATTAGTGATTATAGTGTTTTGCTAGATAGGGTTGAAAGAAGGCCTACTTCATTTTCTAGATCAGTGATGTTTAGGATTTCGCCTCAATAAGCAAGATAAGACAAGTTCTAGTAAATTTTTCTAACACTTCATTTAGATGATGAAATTGAACTAATTGAAATTAGAATGTCCAATACCTTACTGCTGAATTTATACAAAGTTAATAAAGCAAAGTCTAAGAATACAGAAATCATTCCAAAAGAGATTTCAAATTAACAAGGGATACTTCAATTTTTAGCTTATTCCTAGTATGCCAGCATTCCTTTTGAAGCTGATATTTTTTCTACAAGAAGTTGTCATATTTTTCAACTTTTGGACAATAACTAATTCAATTAAACATATGGTAAAAATATAATTCATGCAGATTAAGTGATTATAGACACTATGCATCACTATATTAATACTAAATATTTATTTATGCATCATTATAGTGATAGTAAAGGCGAATAGAAGCAAAAACAGCTCCCAGTTGAGCTCTTTCTAACGAGCTCGTACAAAAGCTTTTTTTTTTTACTACTAGATAGCACACTCACAAAATACTACTGCACAACATACCCACAAAAACTTTCAAGAAACGAAAAAAGAAAAGGGTTTTACCTCCCTCTTACTTGAAATTTTATATAGTTTCAATGTAAAACTCAAGCTGGGGGCCATTGGACTACTCTTCATCTTCCTTCACGTTATCGTCACTTTCACTATCTTCTTTAAACCTATTTGAAGGGGATCTAGAGAATCGTCAAACATCCCACTACCCGAGCTACCTGCTATGTTTTCAGCTTGGCTAGGTTCCATATCGGTATTTCAACTAGCTGCTAAGACTGGACTTGCTAAATTTGGATCCGTTGTAAAGTCAAAGACCTTAGATTCAAGACCTTGTTTAATGGCTCTTCATTCTGGAAGAAGTGTTGTGGTTCAATTGTGTAACGACCCGGCCGGTCGTTTTTAGTATAATAGTCTCGTTCCCCAATTTATTTCTTACTCTATGTTCATTTGTGGTTATGTGACTTGTCAGGGTGGATGGTTTAGTTCCGGGGATGTATTGACACTATGTCCCCAGGTTGGAAAATAAAGTTGAAATAGTTTACCGGTATTGACTTATGTGTAAACGAATTCGGAATGGAGTTTTGATGGTTCCGATAGCTTTGTATTGTGATTTTGGACTTAGGCGTATGTTCAGATATTGATTTGGAGGTTTGTAGGTCATTTTGGCTTGAATTGGCGAAAACTAAAGGTTTGAAAGGTTCAGAAGTTTGACCGAGAGTTGACTTTGTTGATATCGGGCTCAGATTTTGGTTCGGAAAGTTGGAGTAGGTCGGTTGTATCATTTATGACATGTGTGAAAAATTTGAGGTCAATTGGGTTTGGTTTGATAGGTTTCGCCATCAATTTTAGAAGTTGGAAATCTATAAGTTTCAATAGGCTTGAATTGGGGTGTGGTTCATATTTTTGATATTGTTTGATGTGATTTGAGGCTTCGACTAAGTTCGTATGATGTTTTAGTATTTGTTGGTATGTTTGGATGGGGTCTCGGGGTCCTCGGGTGAGATTCAGATTGATTTTGAATTGAGTTTTGGACTTATGGAAAATATTCTATGTTTCAGTTCTGGTGCAACCGCACCTGCGAGGTTTTGGCTGCAGGTGCGTTGCCGCAGAAGCGGTCATGCAGTCGCAGAAGCGGTATTAGATGAGTTGGGCAGTGGCCGTATGTGCGATGTTATTTCCACATCTGCGAGCCCGCAATTCGTGATTGGTTCTGCAAGAGGGGATGAGGAGCTTGTTTGGAAGTCCACAGAAGCGGCTAGTTGTGCACAAGAGCGCGTCCGTAGGTGCGGTCGCTTGTCCGCAGAAGGAGAAGGCGACTGGTGGGCAAGAGTCGCAGCAGCGGGTATTTTTCGTAGGTGCGGTCCCGCAAGTGCGGATTTGGGACTGCAGATATGGTGGGTCGGCTTTTAAGTGGGTTCCGCAGATACGGATGGCTGACCGCAGAAGCGGCACCGTAGAAGCGTTGATCTTTACCATAGAAGCGTGTTTGCTGGATAGAATGATATAATCAAGGGTTTGAGCTTTCTCTTCATTCTGGGACTTGTGGAGCTCGGTTTGGTGCGATTTTGTGAGGAGTTTCATTACAAATCAAGAGGTAAGTGACTTTTGGTCAGTTTTATCCATTAACATTGAATACCAATTGATGTTTCCACCTAGAGTGTGTCTTTTTGAGGTGCAATTTGGGGGACTTTGCAATAGGTATTGGAGAGTAAGATTTGAGAATTTGAGAGTCCATTTGTGGTTGGAATTGAATGATTTTTGTATGGTTGGACTCGTTATTGAATGGATGTTCAGATTTTCTAAATCATGTCGGGTTACTAGGTGTGGGCCCATGATTGACTTTTTGAATTTGGTTTCAGACTTTAGCTTTATAGTATGTAATCAATTCCTATGACATGTATTGATTATAATAAGTTGTTTGTGACTAGATTCGAGTCGTTCAGAGGCCGATTCGCGAGGCAAAGGTTTGTTGGAGCATTGTGTCACGACCCAAATCGATGGGCTGCGACGGGCACCCGGTACCTTACTCAACCGAGTAACAACGTAATGTATCTTTCTTATTACATCATCATATACACGTGACATACGGGCCTAATAGGCCAACATAATCATTTATAAACTCAAAACATAGGCCGACAAGGCCGTACAATCTTTCACGTACACGACATATGTCTACAAGCCTCTAAGAGTAGATAAATATCATAAAGGTCGGGACAGAGTCCCGCCATACCAAACAATACACGTCTAAATCATACTAACCAAACAAACAACTCCGAAGCAAATGGAGCGCACCAACATCCTCCGCTGAGATGATAGCTTACTTGGAGGGATCTCGACCTGTCTATTAGGACCTCCGGGCATGAAATGCAGCGTCCCTAGGCAAAAGGGACGTCAGTACGAAAAATGTACCGAGTATGTAAGGCACATAAATAAGTACATAACAAACATAAATATAGAGTAATTGACTCAACCTGTAAGTCTGGATAACTCTGTAATTCATAAATTACAATTAGTGTCATGCATATGCGTATGAATGTCATGTCGTGCATAGGTACATGTTTCATAACATCATCAGCCTCTGAGGGCATCCCATCATATCATATCGACCACTGTGGGCAAAATCATCAACGTATACCAGCTGATCAGGTGGTGGTGCATATATAACGCCATCACCTTTCTCATATCCCATATACATATATATACGTACATATATACGCGTATATACAGCGCCATCTGGTCACGGGTCAATGTACCTGAATGCAATGCATGAAAAGTACGTTAATAAAATCTTTCGGAATGTCATAAGATCATTTTGCCTTTGAGTAATATCATAAAGTAAACTCTTTTCAACTTTTGTATTTTTCTGAGACCCATGAATAGATGATAAAATATTATGACACATGGAAATTCAAGAACATAGATATTTCTAATACTTCTATGAATAGAGTCATTTATGGAATTTGTGCATTTGCACGTTTCGTTCGTATAGTATGGATCATGCCAAAAGAAAGAACGGATAGCCTTAACATACCTGCTCGTGGAATTATTTGAATGGAATGAATCTTCTGCTTCTGTGAAATACGAACGAAATTCACACTTGGATCCTTTGAAATTGAAACGAAATTATTTTCTGCTTCTAACGTTTCCTTGATGAAACATACTGAATTTTAGGCTCTTGATTTCATGTGCAAGGATTGTTGGAGGAATTGATTCTGTTCTTAACGTTTTTCTCTTGAACCAAAGATAAAATGCCTCTGAACTTTAACCAAGAATCAGACTTGGACTACTATTCTTTTGTCCCAAAAGAAACCCAACACTTTAAGTTATCAAGCCTTTCTTAAAATGACTCATTATTATGAGTCATGTAATGATTTTACACGTGACTTTGCCATACTAAGCATATATGACTATGAGTCATATGCTTCAATGGTGGCATACTGCCACGTGGGGAGTAGGGTGAAGATTATTAATCTTTACTCACTTATTAGTTAATTGGGTAATGTCCCGTTACCCGGTAATTAACTAAGTACCCGCAAAATTGAGAATTATTTTCACTTACTTAAAGCATTACTCACTTTTTACATACCTTATACACCTTACTATTATGGTCATGTGGTACCTCGTAAGACACTAGTCCATAAATACCGGGTATTTTAGCCCGGGCCATATTTTACCCCAAAATGCCAAACTTGGACAAAAAAAAATTTCTTTGACTTGCTCCCCCTTTCACCTTCATGAATTTACCAATCGCTTGTGAAATAGCATAATCCTTATAATCTCCAAATAATCTTTTACTTGGACTGATGTCAATTACCTTACGACAAATTTAAGGTGCAATACTTCAGGGTGCAACATCGTCGTAACTTAATACTGCGAAGTGTGACATCACCGTAATGTAATACTGCTGGGGGTAACATCATCGTAATATATTACTGCAGAGCATAACATCGACATAATACTGCAGGGCGTAACATTATTCCCCTCTTTGGAACATTCGTCCTCGAATGTTGACTGATGCACTTATCATTTTCATAACTTATATCTTCCGAATACTTTATAATTTCCCTTGCCATCTAGGCGACTGTTCTGTGAATAAGTCCAAAGTCCAGGGCATTCCCCCTTTAGGCCTCCTTCTCACACCACAACTTGTAGTCGGAATCCTTCCAATTAACTGTTGCTATCTTTCATCATGCAGCCTGTAAAATTTTGACCTTGTAAGTGTGCCCAATCTATAGGCTTCATATGTAGAGCGAAATCTTTTCTCCTTCTCTTTTTCTTTTTTAAATCATTATTCAAACGAAGGCCCAAACGTCATTCTTTATCTGTCACAATTATACCTTCATTTTATTACCAGGTTAGCATTTCATTCCTTCTAAATGCTATTAATCTTAGACTCCTTTGAGTTCATTAAGGCTATAGTGAGCTTTGTATAACATAGAGAAATTGTTTGCTCTTCTTGTTTTCATGGACTTAATCCTAAAGATTTGTCCATTCTCGTCTTCACTTGCCTTTCCTCATCGTTACTCATGTTTCTTAAAACTTTGTCGCTCTACCATACTTTAGCTTGCGACCTGTACATATCCATTTATAAACTTTCCTTCAACTTTCTTGCACCATAGATTTTCTTATGTTATTCTGGAACGTCAAGCGAGACATCACATCGTCTCCAACTTTTCTCTATTCTCTTAACTGGATCTCTCAGTACTTAGAAACCATAGGCTGGAAGATATGCCGCCGACGATGCCGCTATCATTCCCGATTATTGGATCCCCGTGCTTATAGCCTCCTATCCGAAGTATGGACTATTCACGATCTTCTGGCTTTGAGTATCTCGTACGTTGTTCACCTTTACCTTACTTACCTTAAAATCTCGCATCGTATCTTCTATCTCATTCCTGACCTCCCTTCCACCTAGGTATAATTCACGTCCATAACTTGAAGCTCTATTATAATACTCACACCTTTGTTACATATACAATCCGCTGGGAGCTTCATACTGACTTCTTATGAGGCTGGTACTCCTTCTAACTGGCTTCCTTGTAGAGCCATTATAGATTATGGTTGTTGTGTTATTTCTCTTGAACATCTGATATTAAGAGTGATTCTGTCATGTTCTCAAGCACAACTTCTATAATTTTTCTAGGTCCAATAATCAGACTCCTGATTTACTTGGGTGATGTAATTCTTTAGTTTCCTCTTCCTTCTGATCAGCCTTTACGTACGCTTAAGCTATCTTCCGATCTGTGGCTCATGGTATCAGTTATAACCTTAGCCTTTCCTGGGCGTTATGGAATATCCATGACACAATCTTCTAACAATTCAATCCTTTGTCTATGCCCTGGGGTCAATTCTTTCTTTTAACTTATACCGAAGTCTTTTATGGCTGTATGATTGTCAACAAATATGCTGCCTGGATAATGCTCCAAAATCTTGAGTGTATCCATAACGTACTAACTCTGGATCATTGATCGAATAATTATTTCGTTCCATCTTATCTTTCTTTCAATGTAAGCTATTACTTTTCTTGGTCTTTCTGCCCCTTGTTGCGTCCATACTTAGCTTATCTTAGTGCCCACACTTGCCAGAGTTTTCATACAACTCATATGATCTCGAATATTACTTTTAGTTCTTTCTTCCCGTTCATTAGCCATGGTAGGTACCATTTTCCTTTGGAATGCTTACAATGTTGTTGCGACATTGTTGTTACACGACCATTTCCTCTTTAGGTCGTTGTGCTTAGGTTGAAGCCTTCTTTCTTATCTTCTCAGCTAGTCTTTCGTTGTAGTACTTAGGGAGAGCCATTGACTCTCGTAAAGGTGTGAGCTTATTACGGACCTTTTTGATGTCCTTACTTGCCTATAATCATCCGTAGTTGCTTACTTCCATGCCCTTGTGCTTGTATGGTTGCTTCTGAACTAATATTTTAACTGCCTCCCTAGTGGCTCTTTCTTTTATCCCCGTAACACTTATACGGTACCTTTAACTACCCCGACTCTTGTTTGAATATATCTCAAGTATTATAATGATATTCTTCGAGGCTGAATTCTCCATGTTGGGTTCTACTATGTTTATCTTACACGATTTGATGACTCTTCTGTAACCTCCTTTTTAGCCATAACTGGGATCTTCCTGACCAATTACTAACTACTCGTTGACCCATTCTCATATCAATATTCCTCGTAATCTTTCTTGGGTTATTTCCTTTGTCTTAACTTACGTCTCGCACTGGCTCCTTATTTATTAATAACAGCTCGGGCAGGAACCCTTACTTCCTCTCTTTGACGTCGTGCTTGCACAATATTCTTGAATCGTAGCGTATCTGTAAGATTTGGAAAAGTGTCATCTCATTCCTCTTTCATTTATCGCATTCTTCCTTTACCATTCCATAGTCACTAAAATCACTTAATTCTTACTTAATGTCACATCACTCCATATTCCCCCGTTTAGGGGTGTACTAAGAGCTGAAGCCACGAGGATCTACCTATAAATGTTTTACCTCTTCATCTTTGGCGTCGTTTCTCAACATCAATGATCCTTACTCGCCTTGCGGCAATCCTTCTATACCAAGGATGACAAATTCCCTTACTCGCGAGGGTGACATGTAATGTAACTGGTACATACAGTCCCTTAAGCTTAACTTTGCTAACATTGCTTGCTTTAGGGAAGCGTCTTCCTGAATGACCATTCTCTAAATTTCTCATGAATCTTCTTCTGTTGTCCGTCCTATTATTGCCGGAACGCGATCTGAAATTCTCGCGATGCTGAGTATTATCAAATCACTCAGTCCCTAATTCATATTTAGTTTATCTTGTTCACCAGTCCATATTAATTTCTATTACTCTGGGGTATAACTTTTCCTCTTGGTAATCGCGCTAGAGTTGCGAACTTATTTCTCGAAATGAGGATATGACTTTATGGACTATATTCCTTATTGTCTCAAGGCCGGTCATCTTTTGTCTTTTCCTTCACTTGACTGTAAACTCTGTAATACTGTCATCATTTTTTTGACCTACCGTTATCATCCGTGTATCACATCTTACTCATAATGATTCATTAACTCTTTTCTTATCTCCCGCTAATTATCTATGTCTACTGCTTCACTATGAAAACTCGAACAAAACATTCTTTTGCTTTTGGCTCCCCTTGCTCTATCCCTTGGCTCTTTCAATTGCCTAAATTCTTTCTTTACTGGGGGTGGGAGCCACACTAAGGTAATATTTATTCCTTCAAGGCTTCCGGTGCTCATATCTAGCTTTAATATTTTAGGGTGCACCATCTAGGTGTCTCACGAGGAGATCTACTAGCACACTTGCAATATCCTTCAAAAATGTCAACTAACACAAACAATCCATTCACAATTTTGGTTTACTCTAACCCCAGCCAGGTCCTGATGTTCCGTCCTTTTCTTAAACTACACTTGTTAGCCCCCATAGGGCATAACTGAGATGGGTACGACCAATTGTACATACCTCTTTTACAGTTGAGGGTAACTCTTAATGCTTATAATTTTCTGCCAGAACTGTAATACCGATAATCTTCATTAACTGGGCGCCTCGTACCCTTCTTCACCTTGCTTCTTTTACTTCTTGAAAGCATTTTCTTTCACATAAAGGTGGATAAATATTCTTGCCTAAAAGTTCCTTATACAGAGGCTTACACCTTTCAGTACACCCATGATTTGCTAAAGACCTCACATTTACTTATCATAAGCAAGATGCAAAATCGAGTTCCTCTAAATCAACAATTCCACAGCTATATCTCTTATCGATCGTCTCTCTGAATGTAGGCATCGTCTTATTACGGATAGAAGTTCAGGACTTGAATTCTTATAAGTGAGCTCTACCACACGATCTAGAGTAAGAAGAAAGAGTGACAGTCCTAAATGCCTCGTAGCCTCCTGCTTATAAGTGTGATGCATGACACACCCATAAACAAGACTCTACTAGACACGACTTGTAGACTCCCCAGGACAGAACTGCTCTAATACCACTTTCGTCACGACCCAAATCGATGGGCTGCGATGGGCACCCGGTACCTTACTCAACTGAGTACCAACGTAACGTATCTTTCTTATTACATCATCATATACACGTGACATACGGGCCTAATAGGCCAATATAATCATTTATAAACTCAAAACATAGGCCAACAAGGTCGTACAATCTTTCCCGTATACGACATATGTTTACAAGCCTCTAAGAGTACATAAATGTCATAAAGGTTGGGACAGAGTCCCCCCATACCAAACAATATACGTCTAAATCATACTAACCAAATAAGCAACTCTGAAGCAAATGGAGCGCACCAACGTCTTCCACTGAGCTGATAGCCTACTTGGAGGGCTCTCGACCTGTCTATTGGGACCTGCGGGCATGAAACGCAGCGTCCCCAGGCAAAAGGGACGTCAGTACGAAAAATATACCGAGTATGTAAGGCACATAAATAAGTACATAACATACATGGATGAAATATAGAGTAATTGACTCAACCTGTATATTTGGATAACTCTGTAATTCATAAATTACTTTTAGCGTCATGCATATGTGTATGAATCTCATGTCGTGCATAGGTACATGTTTCATAACATCATCAGCCTCTGAAGGCATCCCATCATATCATATCGGCCACTGTGGGAAAAATCATCAACGTATACCAACTGATCAGGTGGTGGTGCGTATATAACGCCATAACCTTTTCCATATCCCATATACATACATACATACATATATATATATATATACAT
>NW_017680631.1:0-10207 GCF_001879085.1 Nicotiana attenuata
TTCACCATGAAAAATCCTAGATTCTAGGATGAAATCTTGTAAAAAGACGTAATAGATTGAAAGATTTGAGTTAAGAATCATTACCTATGATTTGGGGAAGAACTAGCCCTTGGAAAATCGCCTCTTGAAGATTAGGTTTTGAAAAATGGGAGAATGAATGAAAACTCCCGTCTAAGTCCAAAGTTATCAGCTGCAGATGTTACATTTGCGAACTGAGCTTCGCAAATGCGAAGGAGCCATCGCAAATGCGAAACCCTTCACAGTCCTGCTGCCTTCGCAAATGCGAAAGTGTCGCATTTGCGAACACAGTTCCTCGCAAATGCGAGAAAAAGATCGCATTTGCGATCATACCCCTCCCAGTCTCCCTTTGCAATTGCGAAGGTTTGTTTGCATTTGCGAACACCGCCGGCCCAGCCTTCTAATCGCAATTGCGATGATAGGCTCGCAAATGCAGACCCTACAGGGCTCGCAATTCCGATGCCTGATCTCGCAATTGCGAGATCAGGGGCTGCAACAAGCTGAAGCATACCAACAATATTCTCTAAGTTCCAAATCACTCCGTAGCATATCCAACACGAACCCGAGCCCCCGGGGCTCCAAACCAATCATGCACACAAGTGTTAAAACATCATACAAAATTGCTTGTGCGATCAAATTGCCAAAATAACATCTAAAATTGTGGATTTAACACCAAAACACATGAAATCCTTAAGAACACTTGAAATTCCTATTTTCACAACCGGGCGTCCGAATCACGTCAAATCAATCCCGTTTATCACCAAATTTCACAGACATGACTTAAATATTATATTAAACCTGTACTAGGCTTCAGAACCAATATATGGGTCTGATACCAACAAGATCAAACATTATTCAATATCTTTAAATCCTTAGATTTTCAGTTCAACAATTTTTGACAAAAATTCATTACTCGGGCTAGGGATCACTGAATTCGAATCCAGACATACACCCAAGTCCCATATTTTACTACGGACCCTCCGGGACCATCAAAACACGGGTCTCGGTCTGTTCACTCAAAATGTTGGCTGAAGTCAACTAAAAATCACTTTTAAAGGCAAAATTATTATTTTTCTCAAATTTTTACATAAAGGCTTTCGGGAAACGCGCTCGGACTACGCATGCAAATCGAAGAGAAGTAAGATGAGGTTTTGAAGGCCTCGGAACCCCGAAATGGGTTCTAAAACACGAGATGACCTTTTGGGTCTTGACAAAATCACATCATAACGCTAAAAACTCAAATCACCCTCCAATCCAAACTTAATGAACTTGAAACTTTAAAATTTTACAACCGATGCCGAAACTGACCAAACCACGTCCGATTGACCCCGAATTTAGCACATAAGTCATATTCAATAGTACCGTCCTTCTCCAACTTTCGGAATTAGATTCTGACCTTGATAAAAAAATTTCCCTACCGGCCCGAAACTCCAAAAATTCAACTTTCGCCATTTCAAGCCTAAATGAGCTACGGACCTCTAAAATACAATCCAAGCACGCCCCTAAGCCCATAATCACCCAACGGAGCTAACGGAATCGACGAAACTTTATTCCGGAGCCATCTTCACACTGTTCCGACTACGGTTCAAATTCTAAGGCTTAAGCTCTCATTTAGGGACTAAGTGTCCCAAAACACTCCAAAACTCAAACGAATCATCTCGGCAAGTCACAATAGCAGAAATAGATACGGGGGAAGCAGTTAGTAGGGAATCATGCCTTAATTCTCAAAACGGCCGGCCGGGTCGTTACACATAATATGAAAAATCCACACTTAGACATCATATAATAAAGCAAATGATGTATTTTAATACATGAATTCATATGAAATATGTGCAAAAAGTCACCTATATACGTATTTACATATTAAAAAAATATATAATGTAGAAGCATAACGTAGAGATATATAGAGATTAATACTAACTTGTTGCTCCCACGATGAGAATAGTAATAGTAAAACTAAGCATAACCAACGCCATGCCAAGACTTTTAAGGAAGTTTATGTGTGAGTGTCTCATTGCTCTTCAAGAGTGTTAATATATAGGCCTCTCGGTAAGTAAAACTACCTCTCAAGCATGTACTATAGTTGGGTCACGACCCCAGTTCGCTCTCCGTGAACCATCATGACGACACCTAGTCTCTACGACTAGGTAAGCCTAAATTGCGGAAGAAAACCAAAATTTGCGGAAGTAAACAATTTAAAAGCACAAATAAGGTAATAACAGTGTTTAAATGTGCCGCTCAGTATACACCATATATATAAATTTCAAAACCAATATTCAAATCCAAGACCCAGAAACCCACGAATCACAAGCTAAGAAAAAGAAATACTACATAGATCTAACTCCAAAATTTGTCTAATAAGAACAGAAGTACAGAAGGGCTAAATACAGAAAGGCAAGAATAGCAAGGGAATCCTCGGTCTGCGGACGCGGCAGATGTACCTCGAAATCTCTAAGTAGTCGCCTCCCTCAAGGATGGTAGGTCTGAGTGGGAGTACCTGGATCTGCACATGAAAAACATGCGCAGAAGGGGCATGAGTACACCACAGCGGTGCTCAGTAAGTGCCAAGTCTGGTCTCGGTCGGGTAGTGACGAGGAAGAACAGGACCCTACTGAGGTTAAATGCAATATAAGGGTTAATAGTGTGGAATAAAATAGTATAAATAAGTGCAACAGTAAGAAATAACACAGAATTGACAGAACAACAACAACTAGAACAGAGGCAAACAAGTCACGGAAAGAAGTACAGCTCAACACAGAGATAACAACCGAGCACCTTCCAGGATACCGTCCTGTAGTCCCAATTACAACTGTCCAGTGGCTCTCCTGGGATACCGTCCCATAGTCCATCATATATATGTCCGAAGAATCTCCCGGGATCCCGTCCCGTAGTCCAACTATCAATGCATGGCGGATCTACCGGGAATATCTATCCGTAGTCCCCAAAAAAAAATACCCAATACTGGGGGAATCTACCGGGTGCATTCCCGTAGTTCCATATAACTGTGCCGGGGGATCTATCGGGAATCTAACCCGCAGTCCCAAAGTAAATGTGCAGGGGGATCTATCGGGAATCTAACCCGCAGTACCAAAGTAAACAGATAAGGGGGAGCTACCGGAATCCCACATCCGTAGTCCCAATGTAAATACACAGCAGCAGCAAGAAAATATTCAGAGAAGGGAAATTTCATATTAAGGCAACAAATAATTCTAGCCTAACATGCTGCACAGAGTTCAGGTAAACAGATTTAACAATTAAAGCAACTAAATCACTTAGACATGCTTTTCTAAGCTAACAACAGGCTTAATAGTACAAGTAATAAAAGCAGGAGAAAGAAACATACTAATAAGTTCTTAAAGAAAAAATTGGATTTCCAACAATTTGCACAAGTACGCACTCGTCACCTCACGTACAAGGCATTTCAATTACCAAATATAGCAATCCTAAGAGGAAGGTCCCCCACACAAGGTTAGACAAGCCACTTACCTCGAACAAGCTCAAATCAACCCGAAACCACACTTTTGCCACGAGTATCAGACTCCAAATGGCCCAAATCTATTCAATTCAATTGTATATTGTAAATAACACCTCAATTAACTGATTCCACAATTAAATTCTAAGCTAATACGCGAAATTAAGTAAAAATAACCAAAATGTCCCTCAGGCCCACATCTCGGAATCGGGTAAAATTTATATTTTCGGAATCCTCATACTCTCATGAGTCTATGCACAACAAGAACACTAAAATCGGAGTTCAATTGACCCCTCAAATTCTCATTTAAAGTCTCTTAAATCCTAAGCCCTAATTCTTCAATTGTTGGTCTATATTCCATGATTTACTAGGTAGATTTCACATTAGAAACGAGTTTTAAGACCAAGAATCTTACCTCCAAGTGTTTCCCCTTGAATCCTTCTTCTATCCCCTTCAAAGAGCTCCAAAAACGATTAGAAATGGTGGAAATAAACCCCCAAGTTGCAGAACCTCTATTAAAATAATGCCCAGCAGTTTCTGAATCTGCGGTCCCGCTTCTGCGGAACAAATGTCGCATCTGCGGTCCCGCTTCTGCGGAAAATGTACCGCATTTGCGGTCCCGCTTCTGCGGAAAATATACCGCATCTACAGTTTCTGAAGAGATGGCCAAAATTCCGCTTCTGCGGCCGCTTAGCCGCTTCTGCAGCGCCGCACCTACGGAACCTAAACCGCAGGTGCGGTTATGAGAGCACTAGCAGCTGAAGCTGCAACTTACACTCCAAAATTTCCTCCGTCAACCATCCGAATTCGCCCCGAGGCCCCCGGGACCTCAACCAAAGGCACCAACAAGTCACAAACCACTACCAAAACTTGTACCAATCATTGAAACACCTAAAACAACATCGAAACCTCGAATTAACCATGGATTTAAGCCTAAGAACTCCAAAATCCTCAAAAATACGCTTTCGATCAAAAACCCAACGAAACCACGTCCGAATGACTTGAAATTTTGAAAACACATCCCAAATGATACAACGGAACTACTGCAGCTCTCGGAATTCCATTCCAACCCTCGGATCAAAATCTCGCTATCGAACCGGAAACTTCAAAATTTCAACCTTCGGCATTTCAAGCCTAAATTAGCTACGGACCTCCAAAACACAATCCGGACACGCTCCTAACCCCGAAATCACCCAACGGAGCTAACGGGACCATCAGATTTCCATTCCGAGGCCGTCTTTACACTGTTCTGACTACGATCAACTTTCCAACACATAAGCTCTCATTTAGGGACTAAGTGTCCCAAAACTCTCCGAAATTCAAACCCGAACATCCCGGCAAATGACATTAGCAGAAATAAACTTGGGGAAGGCAGTTAATAGGGGATCGGGTCGTTAATTCTTAAGATGACTGACCGGGTCGTCACATCCTCCTACACCTAAACATTCGTTCGTCCTCGAACAAGCATAGAGACATACCTGAAGTTGTGAAAAATGAGGGTAATGGCTGCGCATATCCTGCTCGGTCTCCTCGGTCGCCTCCTCGACCGGCTGACCACGCTACTGAACCTTTACTGATGCAATGTTCTTTGACCTCAGCTTTCTAACCTGCCTGTCCAATATTGCCACTGGCTCCTCAACATAAGATAGATCCTTGTCCAGCTGGACTGAACTGAAATCCAACACATGCGACGTATCACCGTGATACCTCCGGAGCATCGAAACATGAAATACCGGATGAACTCCGGCCAAGCTAGGAGGTAAGGCAAGCTCATAAGCAACCTCCCCAACATGCCTCAATATCTCAAAAGGGCCAATAAACCTCGGACTCAACTTCCCCTTTTTCCAAAATCTCATAACGTCCTTCATAGGCGAAACCCGAAGCAGAACCCGCTCTCCAACCATATAATAAATATCATGAACCTTCCGGTCCGCGTAACTCTTCTGTCTGGACTGGGCTGTACGGAGTCCATCCTGAATCACCTTAACCTTCTCCAAAGCATCCTGAATCAAATATGTGCCCAATAGTCTAGCCTCATCCGGCTCAAACCAACCCACCGGAGATCTACATCGCCTACCATATAAAGCCTCATAGAGTGCCATCTGAATGCTGGACTGATAGCTGTTGTTGTAAGCAAACTCCGCCAATGGCATGAACTGATCCCAAGACCCTCCAAACTCAACCACACACGCACGGAGCATATCCTCAAGAATCTGAATAGTGCGCTCGGACTGTCCGTCCATCTGAGGGTGAAATGCTGTACTCAACTCCACCCGAGTGCCCAACTCACACTGAACGGCCCTCCAAAACCGTGATGTGAACTGAGTACCTCTATCTGAAATAATGGAAACTAGAATACCTGCAGACGAACAATCTCCCGATTATAAATCTCTGCCAGCCGCTCCGAAGAATAAGTAGTACACATGGGAATAAAATGAGCGGACTTGGTCAGCCGATCCACAATCACCCAAATAGCATCAAACTTCTTCAAAGTCCGTGGGAGTCCAACTACAAAGTCCATGGTGATCCGCTCCCACTTCCACTCCGAAAATGTCTATCTGCTGAAGCAACCCACCCGGCCTCTGGTGCTTATACTTCACCTGCTGACAGTTGAGGCACCGAGCTACAAATCCAACTATATCTTTCTTCATCCGCCTCCACCAATAGTGCTGTCTCAAATCCTGATACATCTTCGCGGCACCCGGATGGATGGAATACCGCGAACTATGGGCCTCCCCCAGAATCAACTCTCGAAGCCCATCAATATTGGGTACACAAATCCAACCCTGCATCCTCGATACTCCATCATCACCAATAGTCACATTCCTGGCATCACCGTGCTGAACCTTGTCCTTGAGGACAAGCAAATGAGGGTCATCATACTGCCACCGAGAAACCACGCAAACTAGAACCCGACTAGGCTCCGAAAGATCCAATCTCACAAACTGGTTGGCTAAGGCCTGAACATCCATCGCCATAGGCCTCTCCGATGCTGGTAAATATGCCAAACTCCCCAAACTCTTCGCCCGGCGACTCAAGGCATCAGCCACTACATTGGCCTTGCCCGGGTGATACAAAATAGTGATGTCATAATCCTTCAGCAACTCCAACCATCTCCTTTGGCGTAAATTTAGATCCTTTTGCTTGAACAAATGCTGCAAGCTCTGATGGTCAGTATAAATCGCATAGGGAACCCCGTATAAATAAAGGCGCCAAATCTTCAGGGCGTGAACAATGGTAGCCAACTCAAGGTCGTGAACAGGGTAATTTTTCTCATGTATCTTCAACTGTCTGGACGCGTAGGCAATCACCCTACCTTCCTACATCAACACCGCTCTGAGGCTAATCCTCGAGGCATCACAATAGACTGTATAAGACCCCGAACCTGCAGGTAATATCAAAACTGGGGCTGTAGTCAAAGCTGTCTCGAACTTCTGAAAGCTCACCTCACACTCCTCCGTCCACTGAAACGGAGCACCCTTCTGGGTCAACCTGGTCATAGGGGCTGCAATCGATGAAAACCCATCCACAAAACGACGGTAGTAGCCCGCCAAGCCAAGGAAACTGCGAATTTCGGTAGCTGATGATGGTCTGGGAAAACTCTGCACGGCCTCTATCTTCTTTGGATCCACCTGAATACCCTCACTTGATACCACGTGGCCTAAGAATGCCACTGAATCCAACCAAAACTCACATTTCGAGAACGTAGCATATAACTTCTTCTCTCTCAGAGTCTGAAGCACAGTCCTCAGGTGCTGCTCATGATCTTCCCGGCTCTAGTAACCTGAGCGCAAATCAATCTTAGAAAACACTCGTGCTCTCTGAAGCTGGTCATACAGATCATCAATACGAGGCAACGATAGCGGTTCTTCACTGTGACCTTGTTCAACTGGCGATAATCAATACACATACGCATAGAACCATCCTTTCTCTCCACAAACAAGACAGGAGCACCCCAAGGTGATACACTGGGTCGCATAAAACCCTTATCAAGCAATTCCTGTAACTGATCCTCCAGCTCTTTCAACTCAGGAGGAGCCATACGATACGAAGGAATAGAAATGGGTTGAGTGCCCGACAACAGATCAATGCCAAAATCAATATCTCTATCAGGCAGCACGCCTGGAAGGTCGGCTGGGAACACATCGGGAAAATTCCATACTACTGGGACTGAATCAACTGAAGGGGTATCAATACTGACATCTCTCACATAAGCTAGATACGTGTCACACCCCTTCTCAACCATCCGCTGAGCCATAAGGAAGGAAATAACTCTACTGGGAGTGTCATCTAAAGCATCCCTCCACTCAACACGCGGTACACCTGGCATAGCCAGCGTTACGGTTTTTGGCGTGACAATCAAGAATAGCATAATGGGGCGACAACCAGTCCATGCCCAAGATAATATCAAATCAACCATGCTGAGTAACAATAGATCGGCTCTGGTCTCAAAACCACTAAGAGCAACCAAACACGACCGATAAACGCGGTCCACAACAAGAGAATCTCCCATAGGAGTAGAAACATAAACAGGGGAACTCAAAGAACCCCAAGGTACACCGAAATGCGGAGCAAAATAAGAAGACACATAAGAGTAAGTAGAGCCCGGATCGAATAGAACTGATGCATCTCTGTGGCAAACCAATACAATACCTATGATGACAGAATCGGAGGCAACAACCTCAGTACGAGCAGGAAGGACATAGTATCTGGCCTGGCCTTCCCTTCTAGCTGGCTAAGCAGGTGGGATAGCAACTGGGGCTGTAACCATAGCCTGAGAACTCTACGGGGCACGCTGTGGCTGAGAAGTCCGTGGAGAAGCACTCCTCCCAATTCTAGGGCAATACCTTACCACATGGCGTATGTCACCACACTCAAAGAAACCTCGCGGCTGACGTAGCAATGGGAACTATGCGGTACGGGTACTCCAAGACCCCTGAACACCTGAAACACTATGTAAAATCTAAGATGAAAACTGAGTTGGCTGGCCAACAAAACCTCTACTATACCGTACTCTTCCTCCAATATAAGGACCAGTGGGTCTCCCCAGTCTACGAGGTCTACTCACTCCCCTATACACTCCGTCCTGACCTCGTCTGTCCTCTCTCTCCTGGAACCACCTGTCCTCTACTCGGTGAGAGGTCCTCACCACCCACTGAACTGGGACCACAGGCTGTGTCGCCATGACACCGGGGACTTGAACAATGGGAACTCGCTGCTCTAGAGTGGGGGTGGCGGAAGTCTGGATCCCTTCCCCGATCTGCGAAGTACTTGGTACAACCTGAATCAACCCCACCTGAACTAATGTACCAAACATGCTCAGGAAGTGTGCTAATGTCTCCTGAAGTGCTGGAATAGTAGTAGCAGTAGGCGTATCCGGTGCCTGGGCTCTGGCTGGAATTGCTGGTTGCTCCTCGGTGGCAGCTCGCGCGGGTGCTCTGGCTGCACCGCGTGCACGTCCTCGGCTCCTACCCCGGCCCCGACCTCCGATGGCTCTCGCAGGGGGCGCGGGTGTCTGATCATCTCTAGTAGTACGTGTCCTCACCATCTGTGAGAGAATAGAAGATAGAAGTTTAGGATTGTGATGTCAAAATCTCGCACGATAGGGAAATCAAATGAAGTGGAATTTTCCTAACGGTTACATAGCCTCTCGTAGATAAGTACAAACGTCTCCGTACCTATCAACGAGACTCTAATAAACCGACTTGTGATTCATGACTCCTATGAACCTAGAGCTCCGATACCAACTTGTCACGACCCCAGTTCCCCCTCCGTGAACCATCGTGACGGCACCTAGTCTCTACGACTAGGTAAGCCTAAATTGCGGAAGAAAACCAAAATTTGCGGAAGTAAATAATTTAAAAGCAGAAATAAGGTAGTAATAGTATTTAAATGTGCCGCTCGGCATACACCATATATATAAATTTCAAAACCAATATTCAAATCCAAGACCCGAAAACCCACAAATCACAAGCTAAGAAAAAGAAATACTACATAGCTCTAACTCCGGAATTTTTCTAATAAGATCAGAAAGTACAGAAGGGCTAAATAGAAAAAGGCAGGAAAAGAAAGGGACTCCTCGGTCTGCGGATGCGATAGATGTACCTCGAAGTCTCTAAGTAGTCGCCTCCCTCAAGGATGGTAGGTCTGAGTGGGAGTACCTGGATCTGCACATGAAAAACATGCGCAGAAGGGGCATGAGTACACCACAACGGTACTCAGTAAGTGCCAAGCCTGACCTCGGTCGGGTAGTGACGAGGAAGGTTAGGACCCTACTGAGGTTAAATACAATATAAGGGTTAACAGTGTGGAATAAAATAGTATAAATAAGTGCAACAGTAAGAAATAACACAGAATTGACAGAACAACAACAACTAGAATAGAGGCAAACAAGTCACGAAAAAAAGTACAGCTCAACACAGAGATAACAACCAGGCACCTTCCAGGATACCGTCCTGTAGTCCCAATTACAATTGTCCAGTGGATCTCCCGGGATACCGTCCCGTAGTCCATCATATATATGTCCGAAGGATCTCCCGGGATCCCGTCCCGTAGTCCAACTATCAATGCGCAGGGGATCTACCGGAAATCTCGATCTGTAGTCCCCAAATATAAATACCCAATACTGGGGGAATCTACCGGGTGCATTCTCGTAGTTCCATATAACTGTGCAGGGGGATCTATCGGGAATCTAACCCACAGTCCCAAAGTAAATAT
>NW_017680631.1:10797-12980 GCF_001879085.1 Nicotiana attenuata
TATTTTCCAAACATCATTATTTCTATTTTAATTCCAATACTTGACACTACCCATAACCTGTCTACGGAGCCTCTAAATACAACTGAAGAATAATATGGAAATGCCGGCAACAAGGCTCCGGCTATACCTCAAATACAAAGTACATGATAAACAGATGAAACGGGGCCCCGAAATAAAGTGGGGCTCACCAAGTCAGCTGAAAGGAAGATGCGGCACTAGCTGCGACCAACACTGCCTGATATGGAAACACCTACATCCATTTAAAGATGTAGCACCCCCAGCAAAAGAGACGTTAGTGCCGTCAAATAACACTAGTATGTATAACTAAACACCATCTCATTAGAAAGAACAACCATACAAGAATAAAGAAATCATAAGGATCAACAAAGCTTTAAACAATCACCACATCATCAAATACAAATAAGGGATCACATAGCTTTCACACAATTTCCATAACTTTAGTTTGGGGCATTCCATATTATTGCATCATCATTCACAATACCACCGCTTTCTTGAGCGGAGTCTGATCGCGACCCGATCGGCTAGGTTGCCTCATTTAAGACATACACTTCAATCACAATCTCATTTTCCCTTTTTTTCGGAATTCAATACCAGCATAATACCACCATGTGTGCGGCAAGGCATCTGATCACGGCCCGATCGGCTAGGCCGCCTTACCACGGCGTTGTTCCTTTCTCATTAGTCATCTCGTTTCAATCTTTATTTAACATATATCAACTCATAGGCACTTAGGGCCACAATTATCACATTATACTTGGCGCTAGGCCACATTTCACAACTCACATTCCACATCTCTTTCACTTTCAACATCAAGCTTTTAATTTAAGATAATGGGCACATACAAGAGCACTTCAAGTTGTAAGCATAAAGAGAGATTCACATGATTTGGCATAATAATCACAATTTAAACTTGACTTGAAATCTAGGCAATTTAGCATATAGTTCACATTCTTCACATATCACCAATTAATCAAGAATAGCATATTGAACATATAGGGACACACTTTTCACATATATTCTTGCAACACTAATTCCTTTGAAATAACAAATACTACATCAATCAAATTCCAGACTTACAATTTTACATGGACACCGTGGGAGCTCAATTTCTAAGAAGAGGGGTTTTTAGCCATACATACCTCAAAGAGCTTTCCCTTATGTTTTCAGAATACACCAACACCTCTTGCAATAACAATCTATAAGGAGATAGCGGAAATCGATTAATAATTAGGAAGATTACCTATGGTGTAACTCTCTTAGGAATTTCATCAAACACCTAACATGTGAAGTAGACTACAAGGTTTAGAAATGGCAATTCCTTCCTCCCTCAACCAATTTTAACATGAACTACCCATATTAGTTCTTTAACATCACATACTACAACTTAGTCCCACATGCATGGCCTATTTCTAACCCCCACAACATATTTGAACCTTTAACCTCTTGCATGAAATTTTAGAAGTAGGACTTACCCGGATGGACGACAATCTATGGTTATCTTCCTTGATTCTTGAAGACTTGAGCAAGATTTGGATGATTATGAAGCTAGGCCCCTCCTTTCTCTCTCTATATGCTCTTATCTCTCTCTAAAATCAGTGGAAAATGATCCCAAATGAAGCCCCTCAACCTATTTATGAAAATGGGGTCGGGTTATAAAAATAGGAAAAATAGACCTCCGAAACAGGGTCTGCGATCGCAGAATGTACCGCAAAACACGAATGTGGGCCGCAGAATGCATCACGAAATAGGTGCCCAAAACTGGGCAACACTTCCCCAATCTGCGATAGACCTACGTTCGCAGAGTAAAAAATGCGACATATTTGCGATCGCAGATTCGACACAGGATCGCATTTTTCTAGCCTTTGGTAATTTGATCGTAACTGTTTGTAGGAGTGTCCAAATGACGAACGGTTTGGAGCGTTGGAAACTAGACTCAAAGACCTTCATATGATAGGTAGTTCATCACATAAAACCTTATACATACTTAGATATGGTCGTTCAAAGTAGGGACTTGTGCGAACTCATTTGGAATTTTAGCCTATTATGAAATTTTTCCAATTTGACTTAGACTTAGGCCTTTCCTTGGACCCCAAATTACTTACCAAAGGACTTATACACTTATTTACCAAATCCAATTGATGCCCATCATGTTAATAGCACAT
>NW_017680632.1:0-2026 GCF_001879085.1 Nicotiana attenuata
CTAATTTTTTCTAGTTATTTTAGTTAAATTTTTGTTGAATTTTTGTGGCTATTCTTTTGGTAATTTGTTGCATTTTTATTGTGCATTTTAATCATATAGAAAATACAAAATATGCATTGGCATTTAGGGATTTAATTTCACAATTTTAGTATTAATTAGTTTTAGAATAAAATGTAAAGAAAATTGCAAGAAAATAGTTCTTTGCATTGTTAATTATTGCATTTGTCTTTAAATAGAGTTATAAGTAATTTCAGGAGTTAAATAGTGTAATTAGGCTTTGCTTTGTTTTAGCATTTTATAAAATCAGAAAAAATAAATAAATACAAAAATAGATAAAAGAAGAAAAAAAAAGGGGAAAAGAAAAATTAAAAGATGATCTTAATTGGACTGGTCTTTGGGCCAAATTGGCTGAGCCCAAATGAAATAACCCTGAAAGACCCAAACCCACGTCCCAACCCGGTCTGTCTCCCCTACCCCACCCAAAACGACGTCGTTTGGTTAAGTTTTAATCTGGACCGTCGAGGTTAATTGATAAGACTGCCCAGAAGTCCCCAACCCTTTATATATAAATGTCCGAACCACCCCTACCCCCTCAGAACCCCCTCCTACCCTCACCGTCTCTCAAACCCTAACCATGTAACGCCACCGTCGCCCACCGTAACCCCACCGTCTACCACCGTCCCTCCGCCTTCCGCCGCCGGCCGGAAATCGTCGCCGCCGGCGGCAAAGCTCCGATCGACCCCAAAATTACACCCCAGCTTCTCCTGCTCATCCTCTTTCCAACCCTGCCATTGGTTTCCCTCGAATCAACGTCGAACCCGTCGAATATCCCGTTAAAGTTTTCCGGCCAAGTTGCCGGTTACGCCAAATGGTCCCAAACTCACACCACAGAACCGCCTTGACCTCCTCTACCCAACCCCCATAACCACTTGTCTCGAACATGGCCGGAATTGCTCAAATATCGAATCAAAAACTCGGCCAAACCCCTATCCCTTCCAGATCCGCCCAAATTCATACCCTACACTCCCCTGACCTCCCTCATCCCTAATCCCTAATCAAAACCCTTCAAATCCCGCCGGAACTCGTCGAATTTCAAATCTAGGGTTCCTGGGTTTTGGGAATTTTCAAAGGCGATTGAGTTCTAGTTAATATTATAAGCCTATTCTTGACATAATAGACATATAATATTAACTGGAAATCAATTTCGAAGGGTAATGCTTGTAGAGTCCAAAGTCAGTAAGTTCCTCTTCTTAGTTTTAGTATTCCTTTTCTTTGTTCTCATGAGTTCTTGGTTTCTGTTAGTTGTTAGTCAATTTTTGTTGTTTTCTGTGATTAGTTTGAGTTTTAGCTTGGTTAATTCTTAGTTGTATGTCATTTTACCGTGGCCAGTTTATATATCCAAATGTTCGTTTAAGCCAACCAATTGATAGTTTTGATTTTCTCATTAGTTTTGATTCAAGTTGATACACTTGCTTTTCTGATAATAAATTTGATTCTGATTCATTAGGTTAATAGGTTGATTTGGTGTTTTGATTCCGTATTTGTTCAATAGATGTTGAGGCATGTCTAAAATTGGAGGTTTGGTTTGACTAAATGAACATGGTTGTTAGTGTAATTGGTTTAATTTCAGTTTAAGCTTCAGGTTCTATTAATTAATCTTAATTAGTTTAGGCTAGATTATTTGTTTGGTTATAGCTGGCAGGTTTATCAATGGTCAGTAGTTTCAGGGGGTTTTAAGGGTAGTTTAGGCATGGAAAGGGGCAGTTTTATTAGATTTGGTAATTCTTGAAGTGGGGTAAGGGTAGAATAGGAATTGTAACAAGTATAGAACCTTCTAGGATGGGCTATAGTGTAAGTTTTAGTAAACTTAGGGTAGTTACTTGTGGTACAAGTCAGAAAATAAGAGGAAAAAGTCAGAAATCTAGGAACATTTAGGCTAAAACGAAAATCCAAGAAGGGGTAAAGTGCAAAACTGAAACCTACTGTTTGCCCTACCTGCCTTGCCTATAAAGGCATGTTTTCTTGC
>NW_017680632.1:6591-7330 GCF_001879085.1 Nicotiana attenuata
GGTCCCTCACTGCTAGCCAAATAGAGTGGACACTGGGATGGTTACCTGTTGATGAAATCATATATATGCCGGCAGCCCGACCACATTTCCTTCTAATGGGGATTAGAAGCATTCAGCCTTACACCCCGTATCGAGTGTTGAGGCAGCTGGGGAGATGCCAGATAGTACCCAAGGATGATGATCTTAGTTTGCAAGTGGTTGAGATTGGCCCTGATGGCCAGTTTCCTGAAGCAATAGTTCGCCAGATTTGGAACGAATGCCAATACTTAAAAAGGGATACTTGCGTACAGGATCGGGCCAAAGGCGAAGTGTCGCCAAGATACCTTGCTTGGTATAGAAGAGAATGTGAGCACGAAAGGCCAGCTAAAAGACCACACGTCCAGGAATTTGCTGAAGCATCGCAAGAACAGTGGGCGTGGTTAGCTAAAGAAAGTGAGTACAGGGCCCGCATAGGAGCGCTGGAAAAATAGGTCCAAGACCTCCGATTTGAAAATAGCTTGCAAGCCGCCACTGACGAAAGTGAGAGAAAAAGATTGGCCAAAGAGAATGAAGTCCTACGAGCCCAAATCCAAAAGATGAAACTAGAGGCCGACAACCCCGTCAGAAGTGCCAAAGATACAAAGCTTATAGCAAATCTAAGGCAAAAGGTGAATGATTACAGTTTTGACCTCGACAAAGCAGAAAAGGAATTAGTTGGGGTCCGGAGGCAATTGGCTAAAAATGCAGAGAACGGGCTCGC
>NW_017680632.1:10550-12978 GCF_001879085.1 Nicotiana attenuata
AATTCATCTTGAGAGGATTGCAAACAGATCTTTGAGGTGAACAGGGTGACATTTTCTGATGACGAGTTACCATTGGAAGGAACTGAACATAATAGAGCCTTGTACCTCACAGTGAAGTGTGAAGATTCCGTGGTGACTCGGGTGTTAATTGATAATGGGTCTAGTGCCAACATTTGCCCTCTTTCCACTCTAGAAAAGTTGCAAGTTGACAGGGAAAGAATTCATAAAAATAGCATCTGTGTACGGGGATTTGACGGCGGAGGGAAAGACACAGTCGGAGATATTGTGTTGGAGCTAACAATAGGACCTGTGGAATTCACTATGGAGTTTCAAGTGCTCGATGTCAGTGTTTCCTACAACCTTTTATTGGGACGGCCCTGGATTCATGCCGCAAAGGCAGTACCGTCTACTTTGCATCAAATGGTCAAGTTTGAATGGGATCGGCAGGAGATCGTGGTTCATGGAGAGGACAATTCTTGTAATGTTATTACATCCTTCGAGGAAGTTGAAAATGACAAAGGTCCATGGGTGTACCAAGTCATGGACACAGTGTCAGTTGATAAAATCCCGGAAGGAGAGTGTGTTCCTACGCCCAAGATAGCTGCCGCATCTGTTATGGTAGCCTCAGAGATGATAAGGAATGGATTCTTGCCCGGAAAGGGGTTGGGTGCTTCACTACAAGGAATCATACAGCCGATGTCTCTCCCCGGAAATCCAGACACTTTTGGGCTAGGTTTCAAACCCACTTCTACTGACATAAGGAGAGCCAAAAAGATGAAAAAGAGAGTGTGGACCCTTCCAAAACCTATTCCTCGCCTTTCCCGTTCCTTCGTCCGGCCTGGTACTAAACGACGCCCAGCAACAGCAATGCCAAATTCTGTGGTGATAGAACCTGACAAGGAGATGATCGCAAGGTTCGAAAGGGTGTTCGATGAAGTGAATATGGTGGAACCCGGCGAAGGTCCGAGTAAGGTCGATGTGCAGTTCGTGGGATCTCAGGCTAAGCTCAATAACTGGGAAGCTACTCCTCTTCCAATTCGGAAGGAGTCGTGGTAGTTAGGTTTTGATTTTTCTTTGAGTACTAAATCTGGATTATTTCCAGGGTTGTAATTCATATTTCTATGTTCCGTCCATTTGGATGAGTTAAACCTTGTTATCTTACAATTCTAATGAAATGCAATGTCCTCCTTTCTTCTTTCCTGATCACCTTTATTTTGTTTTCTTTTCTCTCTTGTACAGTCCCTTTTATGCTGGTTTCAATGATGTGTCATGCATGAGGAGTCTCCGGCCTAGTCTTGATAATCAATGTGAAATAGTAATACAGGAAATTGAGTGTGATGGCAAGAGGGAATACGATGACGAGGAAGCTTTGGAAGAAATCAGTAAAGAGTTAAATCAATTTGAGGAAAAACCCAAGTCTAACTTGAATGACACAGAGGCAATCAATCTAGGGGATTGGGAGAATGTTCGGGAAACAAAAATAAGTGTCCATTTGGAAGCCCCACTCAGGGAGGAGATAATTGAATTTTTGTTTGAATACAAAGATGTTTTTGCATGGTCATATGATGACATGCCGGGTTTAAGTACCGATCTGGTGGTCCACAAATTGCCCGTTTATTCGGAATGCTCGCCTGTCAAGCAGAAGTTGAGGAAATTTAAAACAGATATCAGTGTGAAAATCAAAGAAGAAGTTACCAAGCAGCTTGAGGCGAAGGTCATACGAGTTACTCGATATCCTACCTGGTTAGCTAATGTGGTGCCTGTACCAAAGAAGGATGGGAAGACCAGAGTGTGTGTTGATTACCGTGATCTCAATAAGGCGAGCCCGAAAGACAACTTCCCACTTCCAAACATCCATATATTGATTGACAATTGTGCCAAACATGAGATTGTTTCCTTCGTGGATTGTTATGCGGGTTATCACCAGATTTTGATGGATGAGGAGGATACGGAAAAGACGGCATTCATCACACCTTGGGGAACGTACTGTTACAGGGTCATGCCATTTGGGTTGAAGAACGCAGGGGCAACGTATATGAGGGCAATGACTACCATGTTCCATGACATGATACATCAGGAAATCGAGGTCTATGTGGACGACGTGATCATAAAGTCGAGGAAACAATGTGACCATGTTAGGGATTTGAGGAAATTCTTCCAGAGGCTCCACAGGTACAACCTCAAGCTTAATCCAGCAAAATGTGCGTTTGGAGTTCCATCGGGGAAGTTATTGGGATTCGTGGTAAGTCGGCGCGGTATCGAATTAGACCCGTCTAAGATCAAAGCCATCCAAGGGTTACCACCGCCAAGGAACAAGAAAGATGTGATGAGTTTGCTTGGCAGGTTGAATTACATCAGCAGGTTCATTGCCCAGCTTACAACTACTTGTGAACCTATTTTCAAGTTGTTAAAGAAAGATGCTGCGGTC
>NW_017680633.1:0-12976 GCF_001879085.1 Nicotiana attenuata
CCCGATGTCGAACTGCCCGAGGGGTACAAACCTCCCAAGTTCGAGATGTTTGACGGTACAGGGGATCCTAGGGTCCACTTGAGAACATACTGTGACAAGCTGGTCGGAGTGGGAAAAGACGAGAAAATCCGCATGAAGCTTTTCATAAGGAGCCTGAAGGGAGATGCTTTATCTTGGTACATTAGCCAAGATCCAAAGAAGTGGCCAAACTGGGTAAGCATGGCGTTCGACTTTATGGACAGGTTCAGATTCAACACGGAGAATGCGCCGGATGTGTTCTACACTCAGAACCTAAAGAAGAAGCCCACAGAAACCTTCCGCGACTATGCTACTCGTTGGAGGTTCGAAGCAGCTAAGGTTAGACCTGCCTTAGAAGAAGAACAGATGAACAAATTCTTCGTTCGGGTCCAAGACCCACAGTATTATGAGAGGCTGATGATGATCGAGGGCCACAAATTTTCCGACATTATCAAGCTGGGAGAAAGGATCGAAGAGGGAATCAAAAGCGGAATGGTTACTAATTTCGAGGCTTTGCAAGCTACAAACAAGGCCTTACAGTCAGGCGGTGTGTCCAAGAAAAAGGACGTAGGAGCCGTAATGGTGGCACAGAGAACCAAATCTCCCGTCAAATACCAAACCTACCCAATGCCTCCACTCACATATCAAGCCTACTCCAAACTACTAAGCACCCTCACCCTCTTACCAAGCTCCACCACTCACCTACCAATCACCTCCCACATATCAGCCCACTTCACCCAAATATTCCCAACCAGCACATGTTTACCAAGCCTACAACACTCAACCATCCCACTACCAGTCCCCTCCTCCACGCCAAAACTTCCCTAGACCCCGACCAAACTTTGACCAACGACCCCCAAAACAGTACACGGCTATTGCTGAACCTATCGACCAATTATATGAAAGACTCAAAACTGCTGGTTATGTCACCCCTATCCCTGCTGCTCCTGAAAACCCTTCTCAGTGGATTAATCCAAATAAATCCTGTGCATACCATTCAGGCATGAAAGGACACACCATTGAAGAATGCCGTTCTCTGAAGGATAAGATCCAGACTCTAATTGACAACAAGATTATTGTGGCAAAGGAACCTGCTCCAAATGTCCGCAATAACCCTCTGCCAGACCACAAGGGTGGAGGCGCTCACATGATTGAAATAGAGGATGATTGGGACCCCAAGGGATCGATCGGTTTGATCACAGAAGGTGACGATCCAAAGAAGCCAATAGTCACCCTTAATCCGATTGTAGTCCAGATTCAGCCCTCTGGGGACGCCGAGATAAATATGTCCACGCCACTTGGGTTTGATGCATCATCATCTACAAAGACGCCAGCACCAATTAAGGTCGAGTTCGTGTCTCCAGCAAAGGCACCTACACCATTCGAAGTTGCAGTTTTACCGCCCAAGGTACAGGCTCCGTTCGGGGTAAAGATAGCCACGCCAATTCCAGTGGCAATGTCAGCCATAACACCGTTCCATACCAAGGCTATACCATGGGAATACACAGCCGAGGCAAGAAGGAAAGGCAAAGTTATGTTCGAGGAAGCTATTGTGGCACAGGGTATGACGAGAACCGGTAGGGTTTATACCCCGGAACATTTGGCTGAGTCAAGCAAGCAGGCCTCTAGTCGGCCAACCATCACCGAGACCGGGCCCGACGATCTCTGGAGAAAGATACAGGCTAAGGAATACTCGGTCATTGATCAGCTGAACAAAACACAGGCGCAAATTTCCATATGCGCACAAAAATGCCCTATTAAGGGTACTGAGTGAGGCGTATGTACCGAGAAACATCACCGGCGGGGAGATGGATAACATGGTAGGCCAGGTATTAGAAAGTCACAAGATCACTTTCAATGAAGATGAGCTGCCACCAGAAGGGTTGAGTCAAAACAAGGTGTTGCACATCACCGTGCAATGCAAAGATTATTTTGTCACCAGAGTCCTGATTGATGGGGGATCCAGCCTCAACATTTATCCCTTGGTAACACTCAGGACGTTGGGTAAGGGACTGCACGAGATCAAGGATCGACGGTTCCCAAAGGTCCACCATTGGGGAAATTAGCCTATGTTTACAAATGGGGCCTACTTAGTTTGATGTTGACTTTCAAGTGATAGACGTGTCGGCATCTTACAACCTGCTGTTAGGACGACCCTGGATTCATGCTGCTGGGGCCGTAGCGTCAACACTACATCAGGCGGTGAAGTTTGAGTGGAATCACCAGGAGGTAATCATCCACGGCGACGGTAGTAATCGCATATACAGTCGCCAAACCATCCCAGCAATCGGAGGCAGAAGAAAGATAGGCGGGGAGACTTATCACCACATCGAGCGGGTCAACGCCGTTGATAAAGACAAATGGTGGGACAACAACATTGAAAGCATATTGAACTGGAGCGGATACGAACCTGGCAAGGGACTTGGCAAGAACCTCCAAGGAATCGCTAAGCCTATCAAACTCAAGAAACATGGCACCACCTTTGGTCTAGGATATGAGTATACCTGGGAAGAGTTCAACAACTGGTCGCCACCATGGCGCGGTCCTTACTATCCATTGGAGCAGCCAATACCACAGTTGGAACAGACTTTCCAATCGGCCGAAGTTATCTATGGGTCAGAAGAAGAGGAAGCACTGGCAGTGATGAGGAATTTGTTCCTGGAAGACGATGATATGGATTGTTGTGACATTCTCGAGAGGAGGGGGAGGAAGGCCCTTCCATACAGGCTGTGAGCAAAGGAGCATGCCTCAATAACTGGACCATCAGAACCACCAGAGCCCGGCGAGCCTCGGGGTAGCAAGGCTGAACAAGCATCATGCACTATCTTTTATTTTACTAGTTGACTTTCCTTTCGCATTTTAAATTTCGCAATAAGATCTTCAATGTTCAAAACAGCTATGGAATTTATCAAAGCATTTTGATTTTTTTTCCTTATAAATCAATACTCTTATTATTTTTTCTCATTACATTACTTATACAGCATTACTATTACTTGTCTTAATGAACCAATTACTGTGACATGCAATGAGACAACGCGACATACCGGAAGAGATTGTCAAGGAAGTTGAGAATTTTGAAAATAGACCAAAGTCCAACCTGGACGAGACTGAGATTGTTAACCTGGGAGACGAAGAGAATGCCAAAGAAACACGAATCAACGTTCACTTATCACCGTCAGAAAAGGAAGAGTACACAGAATTTCTAAGAGAATATGAGGACATATTCGCCTGGTCGTATGATGACATGACTGGTCCGAGTACATCTATTGTGGCACACAAACTGCCAACTTATCCGACATGTCCGCCGGTAAAACAGAAGCTCAGAAAGTTCAAGCCAGATATGAGTCTGAAAATCAAGAAAGAAGTCACCAAGCAGGTCAAAGCCAAAGTCCTCAGGGTAGTGGAATACCCAACATGGTTAGCTAACATTGTGCCAGTGCCAAAGAAGGACGGAAAGGTTAGAGTCTGTGTCGACTACCGGGATCTCAACCGGGCCAGTCGGAAAGACGATTTCCCCTTGCCAAACATACACATCCTGATCGACAACTGCGCCAAGCATGAGCTGCAGTCATTTGTGGATTGTTTCGCTGGTTATCATCAGATCTGGATGGACGAGGAAGATGCTGAGAAAACGGCTTTCATTACGCCGTGGGGAATGTAGTGCTACAAGATGATGCCGTTATGGTTAAAGAATGTAGGGGCCACCTACATGAGGGCCATGAGTACCATTTTTCATGATATGATACACAAGGAGATCGAGGTGTACGTAGATGATGTTATCATCAAGTCCAAGAAGGCCACTGATCACATGGAAGATTTTAGAATGTTCTTCAACAGATTGCAGAGATACAACCAAAAACTGAACCCCGCAAAGTGTGCATTTGGGGTTCCCGCTGGAAAATTACTTGGGTTTATTGTGAGTCGCCGAGGAATAGAGCTGGATCCATCAAAGGTCAAAGCTATTCATGAATTGCCACCGCCAAAGAACAAAAAAGACGTGATGATTTTCTTAGGAAGACTCAACTACATCAGCCGGTTCATAGCACAGTCTACAGTTATCTGTGAGCCAATCTTTAAGATGTTGAAGAAGGACGCCGCTACCAAATGGACGGATGAATGCCAGAAAGCTTTCGATAGAATTAAGGAATACCTATCCACACCACCGGTTTTAGTCCCGCCTGAGCCAGGTAGACCTCTACTACTCTATATCGTAGTGCTAGATGGTGCCTTCGGTTGCGTCCTGGGGCAGCATGATGAAACAGGGAGGAAGGAACAGGCCATTTACTATCTCAGCAAGAAGTTCACTCCGTATGAGGCCCGGTATTCTCTTTTGGAACGCACCTGCTATGCTCTGACTTGGGTGGCCCAGAAATTGAGGCACTATTTCTGTGCCTACACTACATATCTCATATCAAAGATGGATCCTTTGAAGTATATCTTTCAGAAGCCCATGCCCATTGGCAAGCTAGCCAAGTGGCAAATCCTGTTGAGTGAATTTGACATTGTTTACGTAACTCAGAAAGCAATCAAAGGACAGGCACTAGCAGATCATCTTTCCAAAAATCCCGTGGATGGAGAATACGAACCCCTAAAGACGTATTTTCCTGATGAAGAGGTATCATTCATAGGAGAAGACATTGCAGAATCCTATGATGGGTGGAGAATGTTTTTCGACGCAACAACAAATTTTAATGGAGTTGGCATAGGAGCAGTCCTAGTATTAGAAACCGGTTAGCATTATCCGGTGTCAGCTAAGCTCAGGTTCCCATGCACTAACAACATGGCCGAGTACGAAGCCTGCATCTTAGGGATCAAGATGGCTATCGACATGAATGTTCAGGAATTGTTAGTAATTGGGGATTCAGACTTACTCATACATCAGGTCCGAGAGGAATGGGCAACCAAGAACTCTAAGATACTCCCGTATCTGCATCACGTGCAAGAACTGAAGAAGAGGTTCACAAAGACGGAATTCCGACATGTTCCTAGAATCCAGAATGAATTCGCCGATGCACTGGCCACCTTGTCATCCATGATACAACATCCAGACAAAAACTTCATTGATCCCATTCCAGTAAAGATCCATGATCAGTCAGCTTATTGTGCCCATGTTGAAGAAGAAGCAGATGGAAAACCTTGGTTTCGTGATATCAAGGAATATTTGGCAAAGGGAGAGTACCCAGAACTTGCAAATCCTATTCAGAAGCGCACACTTCGGAGGTTATCCAACAATTTCTTTCACAGTGGAGGAATCCTGTATAGGAGGACTCCTGATTTGGGACTACTCAGGTATGTTGACGCAAAGGAAGCATCCAAGCTGCTAGAAGAAATCCATGCTGGGACCTGTGGTCCACATATGAACGGCTTTGTTTTAGCCAAGAAGATACTCCGGGCTGGTTACTTTTGGATGACTATGGAGACAGACTGCATTCAGTATGTCCGAAAATGCCACCGCTGCCAGATACATGCAGACGTGATAAAGGTACCTCTGAATGAGCTTAATGCAACAAGCTCGTCGTGGCCGTTGGCCGCTTGGAGAATGGATGTCATTGGACCAATCGAGCTTGCCGCTTCCAACGGGCACAAATTTATCCTGGTAGCAATCGACTATTTCACCAAATGGGTCGAAGCAGAATCTTACAGAGCAGTAACTAAGAAAGTTGTGGCAGACTTTGTCCACGACTGCATTGTTTGTCGGTTCGGGATTCCAGAGTCAATCATTATTGATAATGGCTCCAACCTCAACAGTGACTTGATGAAAGCTGTGTGTGAAACCTTCAGGATCAAACACAAGAATTTCACAACCTATAGGCCTCAAATGAACGGAGCCGTGGAAGCCTCCAATAAGAATGTCAAGAAGATACTGAGGAAAATGATAGAGAAGCATAAGCAATGGCACGAAAAACTATCATTTGCTCTGCTAGGATATCGCACCACAGTCCGCACATCAACCGGGGCAACCCCCTATATGCTGGTTTATGGTACAGAAGTCGTCATTCCTGCCGAAGTAGAAATCCCTTCCCCTATTGATCATACAGGAAGCTGAGCTCGACGACGCAGAATGGGTGAAAAGTCGTTATGAGAAACTAGCTTTTATAGACGGAAAAAGGATGAATGCAGTTTGCCATGGTTAGCTTTACCAGAACAGGATGTCCAGAGCCTTCAACAAAAGAGTCAAGCCGAGACAGTTCACACCAGGGCAGCTGGTATTAAAGAAAATCTTCCTGCATCAAGATGAAGTCAAGGGGAAATTCTCTCCCAATTGGCAAGGTCCATACATGGTTCATCGGGTTCTGACAGGAGGAGCCCTTATACTTGCAGAAATGGACGGAGAAGTTTGTCCGAAACCAATCAATTCAGATGCAGTCAAGCGCTACTATGTGTAATCTTATGTTTTCCTACATGATGTAATTGAACTACGTCTGGCCTGATTCCTGTTTAAGAGGGGATATCTAGGCAGCCTTATGGGTTCGGTCACAATTCAATAAAAATTTCATTCCCCCCCTCCCCCCCCGCAATTGGAAACTGGGGCAGAATTTTAAGGAGGACCCTCGAAATTCCGAAGTAGCTTCAGCCAGTCATCGCAAGCAGCCATCAGAAGCATCAACCCATTAAACTGGGGCAGAATTTTGAGGAGGACCCTCAAAATTCCGTAACAAGAGAGGTGGCAATGTCTTGAGCCACGTCACGGTCGTCGGTTCATCTAAAAGTTGTTTCTCAAATATATACTTATGTCATATTTGCTTTTTTTTTTTTACAAATTCATGCATGTTTATTATCGAAATCGCCTTATTCAGCAACGCTACCCCCCTCCCCCGCCACGATACATACCGTATCACCAGATCTAAGCCGAACGGGTAGAACAAGGCCAGCAGGGATATGAACTAACCTCCCCTCTGCAAAACTCACAATTTTTCTCTGGATGCAGACACTTGGACTGCGAAAGCATCTGACATACCATACACTCACGAGACGAACATTGTTCAGGAATACGACCATCAGAATTATTACACTTACCAGCATTTGCTATTCACGTGCGCCGACAATATTCCCTGTCCCCAGCAGTCATAATATCGCAACCTGCTATCAGCTAAGAAACCCTATTTACCATTTTTATTCTATTTTCTGCATTGCATAAGGCTACCATTCTGCCTTCCGAGACTAAACAATGTCTCCATCTGCATTTTTCTGTATTGCATAAGGCTACCATTCTGCCTTCCGAGACTAAACACTGTCTCCGTCTGCATTTTTCTGCATTGCATAAGGCTACCATTCTGCCTTCCGAGACTAAACACTGTCTCCATCTGTATCTGCATGGCTGAAAGATCGCCACATAATTTACACTTGCATGGCTGAAAGATCGCCACTTTATTTTTCGCATGGCTGAAAGATCGCCACATTATTTATACTTGCATGGCTGAAAGATCGCCACTTTATTTTTCGCATGGCTGAAAGATCGCCACATTATTTACACTTGCATGGCTGAAAGATCGCCACTTTATTTTTCGCATGGCTGAAAGATCGCCACATTATTTACACTTGCATGGTTGAAAGATCGCCACTTTATTTTTCGCACGGCTGAATCGCCACTTTATTTATGCTTGCATGGCTGAAAGATCGCCACTTATTGCATTCTACATGGATGAAATATCGCCACTTTATTGCATTTCATGGGCTGAAAGATCGCCACCTATCTCATTTCATGGGCTGAAAGATCGCCAAATTATCTGAGGGCGTCATCGTTCGGAGGCACCATTTACATAGCCCGAGAACACCATGTCATGGCCCGAAGATCCCTTTAATCTCTTGCATATCATTATTCAAAGGCATCATGGTTCGGAGGCATCATTCTCATAGCCCGAGATCATCATTTCACGGCCTGCGAATCCTCTACTATATGCTGCATGGCCCAGGACATCACGGTCTGAGGACGTCATCCTAACCGTCCAAAGACAGCATTCATGGTCCAACGGGAACTTGCATCATGTTTAAATTTGCGCACAATATATGCTCGTATTGCTTATTTGTAGGCAAATCGGCGAGCATGGGCTATCTCAGCAGGAGCAATCCCGCTCCAGTTCCCACAACCCTATTATACCTTAACCATTTATCCCAACCTTAATATTGCGTCCGTTCTTGAAAGGTCTCCCTCGGCATACTCCGCCGACGGATCCCGAACTACATATGGCCCGATTCCTGTAAGACCAGGGATATGTAGGCAGCTCAAAAGCCAGGGCACGACCAACCTTTTCAAACCATTTCATTCGGTCAAAATTGGTCATCATATCTTTACCCGAAAACTCTTTCATCCTTCCCGGGTAAAGAGGGGCAGCTGTTGATACCCAATATTTCCCTGTATATTCTTATATGCAAAATATCTTTAAAATAGCATATATATGCATATATAAGTATGTCCCAGCATTTTACTATTCTTCCCATAATTTTTTAGGGTTTTTAAACTAATTTATTTTCCTTTTCATCCATAAAAACCCAATAATTATTTCCAAAATTATTATTTTGGTAATTCATTTATTAGAATTTTATATTTATGCTAGGATATAGCTGAGGTAATTTTTTGCATATTTTTACAAATTTATTTAGTATTTTTCAAGCTAAATTGCATATAATTACAATATTAGCCTTTTAAGATTCAATTGTGTTTTATATTCATAAAATTAAGTCCTATATTTTTAAATTATTAATTATATATTATAAATCATTTTAGTGCTTCCAATTAGTTTTCAGAAATTTATTTACTATTTTTATAAATTAAATGAGAAAAAAAGGGCTGTTTAACTTATAGCTAGATTTTGGCTTTCTAATTTAGCCTAAATTAAAACCCAATACCCCAACCCAATTAAACCAACCCAATACCGAGGCCCAATCCTAAGTCTACCCGACCCAACCCGAATCAAATCTTGACTATTGATCAATTTTGATCAACGGTCTAGATCCGCCCTTACCTAATTAAGCCCAAACGACCCCCCCCCCAAACCCCTCTCATTCCTCACTCAACCGACCCTCTCCTCTATCTCTCTATCTCTGGTTCTCTCTAGAACCTTCCCCCTCTCCCTCCGCTCCGATGAGTTTCATCCATCTTCTTCGACCACCTCCTGGCCTGAGTCCATGGTGGTTTCACCACCCACCGGCCCTCTATGGCTCCTATACACCTGTTCGTTGGGGTTTCATGGTCTGAACACGAAGAAGCTTCATCCAGACCTGGTTCGATTCAAGTTTTATGGCCATCTCCGGCCTCGCTCCGGCAAGCCACGTCTGTTTTGAGCCTGGCCTCGCCTCCTCCTGGTTAGATCAACAACGATCCAAGTCTTTCTCACCAAACCCTAGCTTCTGTGGTTCTTATGATTTCTTTAGATCTGTTCTAGATCCAGGTTTTCCCTAAACTTTTAAAACGATTTTTGATATTTCTTTTTTTAAAAAAACCATCGCTTTCAAAACCTTTATTTTTCCGACCTAGGGTTTTTGAGTTATGTTTCTCTGATTTTCTTTTTCTCTTGTGTGCTTCTCTGATTTTCTTTTCTCCTGTGTGTTTCTTCTACTATGTTTCTCCTACTGTGTTCTTGTTAAGTTCTTCTACCATGTTCTTATCAGTTGCTTCTACTATGTTATTTGTGTGTTTCGTCTACCTTGTTTTCTCCTACTGTGTTCTTGTTAAGTTGTTCACCATGTTCTTATTTGTTTCTTCTACTATTTCTTCTACTGGTTTCACATCCTGTTCTTTTACTATGTATATCATGAATTCCTACTACTAAGAGAGCAAGTAAAGGTCTCAGTTCCTTTCTGAGACCTCTGAACCTGTTTCTATTAGTATCTTTTCCATTAATCACTTGCCCTTTCGTCTCTGCACTCGGTTAATGGCAAGAACCCTAAATTTGGGGGTTCATCCGAGTTTTGAGACCATTGGCTATGTGACTTGCTTGTGCTTCATCTCTGAACTTGCTTGATTTCAAAAACCCTAATCTTTTGGACTTATTTGAGTTCCTAGAGTTGTTTCATCTACTGCTTCATTAAGTTTCAAAATCATTGCTTCAATTTTGTTTCTTCGTATGATTCTAACTTTTGCTAAACTCTATAAGACCTTTACTTGACCCCTTTTCGCATGCTATCGCTGAATTACCATATTCCTATAGTCTATTACTTACTTATTTTGCAATTGCATGACACTTTCACTTTGTCCTAAATTCAGCCTCGCATCCCTGATACTTGTGTACTCTTTATATGTGCTGAACTTCCCTTCTAAATGGCTTTCAATTGTGATTGGTTTTAGACTTTCTTTGTATAAGTTTGATTGATTTTCTTTCCATGTTTGCTGACTTCCCTGTTACTCGATTTGAGTCAAAAGTTTTCCTTAGTTTTTCTGACTTGGTTCATTCGTGGACCAATGCTTACAAAATCTCTAACCCCCTTGATTTACTGAATACTAATGGATCCTTACCTTATTTGTTTTAAATCGTGTATTTCAAAATTCTTCCCTTAATTAAAACCGCTATGTATTTACCCCTAATTGCCTACTTTGCACAAGATATTTAGTTGATTTCTTTCCTTAAATAGTTTTACCATTTGAATCTGAATTCCTTAATTAAAGGAAATCTTGTATTGATTGATTATTTAATTGATATTCAGCTCCTTAATTGTTTTCTTACCTTGTTTCTGTCTGTTCTTCACACTATAAATGCACGACCCTTTCATTGACAATCACGGACAATCAGACACAGTCTTTTCTGAACTTAACTTATACTCAAAAAAGTATTCTCTTTTGTTTGCTTACATTGTGGCTTGCTACAAGATCTGTTGCTTGCTCCCTCTGAACTTGGACACTTGAGGGCTGGCCCTTCCACACTGCACTTGTCCCAATCTGATAATACATTTGGGTGTGAGCATTGCTCGGAGTCCCTTTGAGGCTCTTAGGGAACTTTGACACACTCAAGTGGGAGAAAGGCTTTGGATCATGATCTCATGGAGTTGGTTTACCTCATATTTCAGTCATGAAGTCTGAATCAGGCTCTCATTGGTTGTACTTTTATTTATATTTTTCTGATGTATTTTTTTTTACTTTAATTTGGGCTGTAATAATTTGTAATAAACTCTTAGGGATGGCTAGTGAAAAGGGTGGGTAACTATGTATGCAAAAAGGGTAGAAATCATGCCTATAGGTTTCAAACAATTTCTGCATTTAGATATCATGTTCATAGGTTTCAAACAATTTTTGCATATAGAAATCATGCCTATAGGTTCTTAAAATAAATTCTGCATTTAGATATCATGTTCATAGGTTTCAAACAATTTCTGCATTTAGATATCATGTTCATAGGTTTCAAACAATTTTTGCATATAGAAATCATGCCTATAGGTTCTTAAAATAAATTCTGTATTTAGATATCATGTTCATAGGTTTCAAACAATTTCTGCATTTATATATCATGTTCATAGGTTTCAAACAATTTCTGCATATAGAAATCATGCCTATAGGTTCTTAAAAATTAATTCTGCATTTAGAAATCATGCCTATTGTTTTAAAACAATTTCTGCATTTAGATACCATGTTCGTAGCTTTTCAAACAGTTCAGCACCTAGATATCATGTGCATAAGTTTTAAAACAAGTCTTCTGCATTCTACACCACGTTCAAAATCAACTACGCTTAGAAAGCATGTGTATAGGAACTCTTAATCGAATCTGAGCCGCTTCATTCACATATGGATATAAAATCAGTAATAAGGGTGCTGCCAGTTGCAGAGCTAATAATCAGTTCGTTTAAATCTAGCCTCTCTTTTAATAATCTGATTCCCACACTTAGCAAGTTTAACGAGTATGCATTCAAACAATTTATTTCAAGCTTTACTATTTCTGAATTCAGTAGATATCATGCCTATAGGACCTCGTCTCAACACTTAGGCAAGCCTTAGGGTAAAATTAAATCTGTTTCTGTTAATAGCTACAACCAGCAGGCAGGCCTGATTCGGGCTTCTTATCTGAATTATGTAATAAATCAGTCTGCCTCAACCTTTAAGTCCTCGCATGTTTAATTTTTAATCAGACCCTAATTAGTATGTGTAAGTCATGCTAATTATGTGCTTCTTTTGTTTAAAGGGGGTATATCTGAGCCTTTGCTTGTTATGTGCTTTTCCCAATTTGCTATACATGTTTTGTATGTCGCCTTAGAATTTTTTGCTTTTAAAACCACAAATAAGCCTAACATCCCTACCTCCCTTAGGATTAGTAGTCCTAAATGCCCCTGGGACTGACAGGATTGGGACGGGTAGTAGCATGCAATAGATAAGCGAGATCATTCCGCGCTTTAATACCTTAACAGGGTGGGAAGGGTAGATATAGATATGATGACCACGCGATAATGTCACGTGTAGCCCCTCATTGAGGAGTGATTACCGGGCATTGTGTGGGGTGATCCATATTATCAATAAACCTAGGACCCCCTTCCCTTTATTCTTTATTTCTTTCTTTTCAGACTCTTTATTTTTTTTTTAAATCAGCTTTCCTAATTGTTCTTTCAAACCTTGCTTACTTTCAAACCTTTATGTGATAAAATCCCCTCTTATTTGAGCCTTATTTTTCTATATGCTAATTGTACCCAAATTCACAATAATAGTCTGGCCGGGAACCACACTAGTGGATTCTGAGGGGTGCCTAACACCTTCCCCTTAGAATAATTTCAAGCCCTTACCCAATCTCTGGTTACTCAAATCAAACCTCCTTGGTGACCTAATGCACCCTAATCATTAGGTGGCGACTCTTTAAATCAAACCCAATTCCCAAAAGGAATGAGCTGTCCTCCCAAATGTCATAAACCCAATTTCGCGAGAAAAAGGGGGCGCGGCAACTGGTTTGTGTTTTCTATGTTGGATTAGTGGTTGCAAATACTAATTCGTGCCTATTTGACTTGTAGCTCTTCTTGAAAAAAAAGAAGTTTGAGTCTAGGTAAT
>NW_017680634.1:0-3348 GCF_001879085.1 Nicotiana attenuata
TCTTCTTTTGAGCCTCAGTTGAAATTGTTAAACAAACGTTCTTATGACTCTTCATTGAATCTGGAGCTTTTACTAGATATTCAGAATCTAATTACTGATTTGATCTTGTTATTCCCTCAAAGGTTTCTATGTTATGACATGTATATGATTTCAAATGCTCGTTACTGCACTCAACCTTTATTTATAATTGTTACTTACTGAGTTGGCGTACTCACGTTTCTCCCTGCACCTTGTGTGCAGATCTAGGTGCCAGAGCATCCGAGTGAGAGCCGACTCACGCCTTCAGAGCATTTTGGAGATTGCAAGGTAGCTGCATGGCGTCCGCAGCCCTGCCTTCCTCCTTCTTATCTTTTAGTATTTGCTTTTATCAGAATTATCTTGTATTGAGTAGACAATATCAGACTGTATTTTAGTTGCTCATTACTAGTGACACCGTTATCGGGCAGTGTTTGATGTTTTGTAGAGTCTCGCGGATCGGTACGGAGACGTTTTTGCTTATCCTCGGGAGGCTGCAGAACCTTTAGGAAGAACTTCACATTCTTGAAATTCCTGTCGTGTGAATCTCTTGATTCTAGTACTGAACTTCTATTATTCTATTCTCTCACAGATGGTGAGGACACATGCTACCGGACAGGACGGACGACCACCAGTACCACTAGTTGGGGCCACTAGAGGCCGAGGTCGAGGTCGAGGCTGTGGTAGGGGCAAGGGTGTAGCTCGTGCAGCACCTGCAGATCCACCAGCCACCCCAGTTCATTATCAGATTCCAGTGGAGGATGCTCCAGCAGGACCAGCTCAGGCACCCGCTGTGCCTATTGTTATTCCGGGTCATTAGGAGATCATGGCTCAGATCTTGACCGTGTGCACTAGTCTTGCTCAAGCGGTCGCAGTTTCTACTACAGCAGCCACTTCCCAGGCCGGGGGAGGCACTCAGACTCCCGCCGCCCGCACGCCCGAGCAGGTTGTTCAGGGATTGCAGACACCGGAGGCACCACCAGCCCAGCCGGTTGCAGCTGCTCAGGATTTTGTAGTACCAATTATGCCTGAGGACGAGCAGCGTCGATTGGAGAGGTTTGGTAGACTTCTGGCTCCGACTTTCAGTGGTGCAGAGGGCTAGGATGCTCAGGGTTTCTTGGACAAGTGTCAGAGGATTCTTTGTACAACGGGTAATCTGGAGACCTGTGGGGTCGCAGTTACTACTTTTAAGTTTTGTGGAGCTTCCTTCACTTGGTGGGAGGCTTATGAGAGGCGTAGGCCTATTGGTGCAGCGCCCCTTACCTGGCAGCAGTTCTCCGCTCTCTTTTTGGAGAAGTATGTGCCATCGTCTCGCAGGGTGGAGCTACGAAGGTAGTTCGAGTAGTTGCATCGGGATGATATGACTGTGATGCAGTATGAGATGAGGTTCTCAGAGTTAGCTCGTCATGCTGTTTGGTTGGTTCCTACGGATGGAGAGAGGATCAGGAGGTTCGTGGTTGGTCCTAGTAGGGTAATTTCATTTTTGAAGGCCCAGAGGATGGTTGGAAAAGGTTTTTCTTTCATACTTATCCTTTGTGGGGGATGTCAGTGTAGAGGCTCCTAGTATGAGGGATTTTCCAGTTGTGTTTCTGGCAGACCTGTCGAGCATGCCCCCGGATAGGGATATTGATTTTGGTATTGATTTAGTGACGGGCACTCAGCCCATTTATATTCCACCATATCATATGGCGCCGACGAGTTGAAGGAGCTGAAGGATCAGCTTCAGGAACTCCTTGATAAGGAGTTTATTCGGCCTAGTGTGTCACCTTGGGGTGCGCCTGTTCTATTTGTGAAGAAGAAGGATGGCACGATTGTCGATGTCCCCTTTTTTTAAAGGCAAAATCGGGTTTACGACATTTGGGCGGACAACTCTTTTCCTTTTGGGAATTGGGTTTGAGATTTAGAAGAGTCGCCACCTAATGATTAAGTGCATTAGGACACTAAGAAGGAAATGAAAAGAAGAAAGACCAGAGAATGGGTAAGGGCTTGAAATTATCTCGGAGGGAAGGTGTTAGGCACCCCCAAGATCCACTAGTGTGGTTCCCGGCCATGCTATAATTCTGACTTTAAATATAAACAACAAATAAACATACAAGACAATTCTCACATAACGATTGCAAGTAGGGGAAGTATGAAAGTTAAATAAACGAGCTGAAAGTTGGGACTAGGCAATTTCATAATTTATTTAAAGAATATACAAGTGCAGAAAAATGGGGGGGGGGGGGTAAAATAATTGATGAAAATAATCAAACAAAGGGATGAAATGGGGCGGAAATTTGGGAGAGAAAAATAGTACTGGAAATTTAAAGAGATTTTTAAATGATTAAAACAAAGGACGAGGTTTAAAAGAACTGAAAACTGACAATTTTAGTAATTTTGAAAGAAAGAAGTAAACACATAAAGGTGGAGGGGGTCCTAGGCTTATAAATAACATGGATCACTCACGCAACACCCGGTAACCAATTATACACGTGGTGTTATCGCGTGATCATCATATCCATGTCTACCCTTACCCACCCCGTTAAGGTACTAAAGCGCGGAATGGTCTCGTTACTTATTGCATGCTACTACTCGCCCCGATCCTATCAGTCCCGGAGGCAGTTGGGACTACTAATCCAAGAGGGAAGGGATATTGGCTTTTGAAGTTTAAAGGACAAAATCTAGTGCGACAAACAAAATACATAAGAGCAGTAAAGGGGAAAACACATAGCAGTTAAGGCTCAAATAGGCCTCCTCATTCAAAGCAAAAATTGTTTAGCATGACTTACTAGTACTGGTTAGGTCTTTAATTAAACTTACGTAAAGGGGGTGGTTGATTTATTACATGTTTTCAGATAAGAAGTCCGAATTAGGCTTGCCTGCTGATTGTAATTATTAAAGACTGGTATAATTAATTGATTACCTAATGGTTTGCCTAGGTGAAACCTATAGGCATGATATTTAACAAGGTCAAACATATTGATTTTAAAGAAGATTAATGACTTTTAGAAATAAACCTATTCTGCGGATATTAACAACATTATTACTGATTTTAGACTTTGTGGATGAATAAGATTTGAACGATTGCTCCTATAGGCATGAATTCTAAGCATTACTGATTTTGAAACGGTTATGTAAGTGCAGGAATCCTATGAGCATGGTATCCAGGATGCAATTCATTGTTCCTTAACCTATAGATTGTTTGCCTAATCACATGTGTATATGTAGAAGTGCAGAAAACTTATAATCATGATTTCTATATGCAGAAGTGCAGAAACTTATAGACATGATTTCTAATGAAATGCATAACTATAGACGGATTTTTTAATGTCTGTAAATGAAACAACTTATAAG
>NW_017680634.1:6263-9066 GCF_001879085.1 Nicotiana attenuata
TCACGAAATTTGCAAAACCCGAGCTCCGGGCCCACTTCTCGAAAAAATTAGAAAATTAACATCATCGGATTCCTCATCTCGCCACGAGTTTATACATACCAAAAACTCCCAAATCCGAGCCCAAATGACCCATCAAATCCCATTTTGAAATACCAAATTTTCAAGCCCTAGCTTTACCCTCTTTTGATGAATTTCCAAAAATTTCTATGTTAATTCTACCATTAAATCATGTATTAAGGTCAAGGAACTCACCTCCAATCACACCTAGTCGAAATCCCCTTCAATTTCTGCACAAAAGCTCTCAAGGTCGATCAAAAATGGAGGAAATGAACTTAAGCTCGCGGAACCAAATGAGTTTTAAAACTCTTCTCTGAACAGTCTTTTTCGCATTTGCGGTTACCTTTCCGCATATGCGACTACCGCTTCTGCGGTTTTCCATCCGCTTCTGCGGAACTTACTAATACGCCCAGGACCGCTTCTGCGGTCCAATCCCGCTCCTGCGGTGACCGCATATGCGCACAACCTATCGCTTCTGCGGAACACCCTTCACCAACACGGACCGCTTCTGCGGTCAGCAACCGTATTTGCGGAGACCGCTCCTGCGGAACCCCTCCGCTTCTGCGGAAATCCTCCACATAGCCCACACTCGCACCTGCGACCGAATCTTCGCATCTGCGGAACCGCTTCTGCGGCCCCTTTTCCGCAGATGCGGAAATACTAGATATCAGCAAACCAGCAAATTTCACAACTCCAAAATCCATCCCGATGGCTATGCGAAATCACCCCGAGGCCCGCGGGACCTCAACCAAAAGTGCCAACCCATCCTAAAACATCATTCAAACTTGCCCCAATCGCCAAAACACCTCAAACAACACCAAAGCCATCAATTCACATCGAATTCAAGCCTAAGTTCATCTAAAACTTACGAAACACGCATTTGATCAAAAACCCAACCAAAACACCTCCGAATGACCTGAAATTTTACACACACATCCCAAATCACATAACGAAGTTGCAGCAACTCTCGGAATTCCATTCTGACCCTCGGATCAAAATCTCACCTATCAACCGGAAATCGCCAAAATACTAATTTCGCCAATTCAAGCCTAATTCTACACCGGATCTCCAAAACCAATTCCGATCATGCTCCTAAGTCACAATTCACCTAACGAAGCTAACCAAATCATAAAAACTCCGATCCGAGCTCATATACAAATGAGTCTACTCTTGGTCAAACCTTTCAAATTCAAAGCTTTCAACTGAGACTGTTCTTTCAAATTCATTCTGTTTTTCCTAAAACCGAAACCAACGATCTACATCCGTCATAATACATAGCACTGGGCAAGTCATGCCCGAGAACTGGCGATCAAGGTGCAAAAGCTCAAAACGACCGGTCGGATCGTTACATCCTCCCCCACTTAAACACACGTTCGTCCTCGAATGTTCCTAGAGTTGTTCTAAAAGCCAACCACTCACTGAATAACCTTACCATGCACATACCCGGGGGTGATCCCATGTCACCCTATCTCATATAAGTCCGATAACACATTGTAACTGATATTTCACCATCCAATCTAGCCCATACGCCATAGAACCACATTTCATTTTCAAAAATCATACACAAGATCGGAACCTCACATCTCTATTCAGAATAAGCCCGAACCAGCTGTAATAACCCCTGCCTGCAACCTCAAATGCAATTATCTGATATACCACGTAACTCAAACACATGTAGTGATAACTTCCATTCACAGCAGCTGCACACGACACCTGAATACCGGTAGAAAACCTCCTATCAACTAAAGTCTCATTCCAACACTTCCATATACTGCCAATGATAAATGAAACACGCAATAAATCACAACCATTTCTCGAATCAGCCATCCATAAGGTTACTACTCCTTTGGCAAGGACCATAGCAAATTTCTGAACCGAACCTCGATATTTATCCTTCCAACCAGCTGAAATCAAATCCGTTCATATTCATTAATGACCCCAACGATCACCTCGAATCCAACACACCTCTCTGGTGACATGACACATCAATACAGGCCTAAGCCACAACTTACATAATTCGCGCACCAATAAGAAACGGTCTGAATATCCTCAAATCATGAAAATGACCCCCAGACGAAAGACCTGTACCTCAGGCTCATCAGTACCATCACAACACAAAGCTGAGACCCCGTCTCACATCATAGAAATAGAACACATGAATCTACCCCGAAAGGTCATGTTTCCACGTAGCCTCGCTACAATGCGCGATCCCATCCAAACACTGTTACACATGAAACACCTCGAGTCACCACGGTCAAAATCGACAGCCACGCACAATTTGATGTCGGGAACCGAAAAAAATCATTACACCCATGGTGAAATAAGTAACACATACCACGCAAACCCGATAGAACATATCCAATAGAACCGCACTATAGGTGCCTATAACCAACAGATCGTAACGTCTCACAACACTGAGAGATAACTCATAGATCCCCCTAATTGCTAATAGCTCATTAACAACCGAATCAACACATCCCTCGCCAGCAGCAACTCGAAGTCAACAAGCCGTCTCGATGCCGGACACATATCCATATAGGTCCCCCAATGGACTACACATCAACTCTAGTTACCCACAATAGATAAATAATCCTTCGAAAGTTCACAATGACTGAATCATAGCGCATACTAACATCTGACTAACTTACCCACATTTGTCATCCACCACCACGAGCTAACCTGTATATGGGAACTTCCGATCTCCAAGTCCCTAAAACGCACGAATTGCCATATCTGATCCCAATTT
>NW_017680634.1:11965-12974 GCF_001879085.1 Nicotiana attenuata
CCCCTCGGGCAATATCTCAAAACAGTACCAGCCCCTCGGGCTCACTCTCAGAAACACTCTAAGCCCCTCGGGCTCTCTTTCTCTCTCAAATCACTCTCAGAACAGTATCACATAGTAACCGATGCGGCGTGAAGCCCGATCCATATATCGTTGCGGCGTGCAGCCCGATCCATATCTCGCTGCCCGATCCATATGGGTACCCGCGCTCACTGTGGGGGTGCAGACTCCGGAGGGGCCCCTTACGGCCCAAGCGCAATATCAAGCCACCTCGTGGCATATAACATAAGGCCTGAAAGCCTTCTCACATCACACCCAAGTCCTGAAAGCCTCCTTATATAACACTCGAGGCCTGAAAGCCTCCTCACAAAACACTCGAGGCCTGAAAGCCTCCTCACATAACACTCGAGGCCTGAAAGCCTCCTCACATCACTCACATATATCCTCACATATGGCCCTCGGCCTCACTCAGTCCAGAAAACATCATAAGCCCCTCGGGCATCAATAAAATAGTAGTGCTCAGCCCAAACGACAGTGGAAATATCATTTAAGTCTCAAAGTTCAATTAAAGCGGCTGAGTTTGTAAAACAGTATAATCAACAGGACTGAGTTCCAGTAGTATATCAAAATAGTGAGGAAACAGTGATAAAAATCCCCGAAGGGTTCAGATAATTGGCGTGAAGCCCAAATATGGCAATCAGCCCAAATCATGATAATAACAAATTTCAGTCAAATACGCGGTAAAATCATCAATCGGGACGGACCAAGTCACAATCCCCAACGGTGCTCTACCACACGCTCGCTATCCGGCGTGCAAGTCACCTCAATATAGCACTATGATGTGCAAATCCGGGGTTTCAAACCCTCAGGATATCATTTACAATCATTACTCACCTCGAACCGGTGAAATCTCTAGCTCGTCGACGCCTTTGCCCCTCAAATCGGCCTCCACGCGCGTCGAATCTATCCAAAATCAGAGCGAATACTATCACAATAGGCTAAGAGGACATAA
>NW_017680635.1:0-12971 GCF_001879085.1 Nicotiana attenuata
GATGGTTAACGGCTCGGAAACCCCCCGTCGATCAGGATCCTGGTGATGAAATAGTCTTCGCATTGTACGGTGATGTGCAGGGCTTTGTTGTGACCCAGCCCTTTAGGTGGCAGCTCGTCCTCATAGAAGGTGATTTTGTGGCTCTCTAATACTTGTCCCACCATATTGGCCATTTCCCCGCCAGTATCTTCAGTAGAGCATTTTTGTGTGTCTTGGAATTCTGCAGCAGTGAGAGGATGGATATCTGTGCTGGTGTTTTGTTCAGCTGGTCAATGACCGAGTACTCTTTGGCCTATATTTTTCTCCAAAGGTCGTCTGGACCTGTCTCAATGATGGGTGACCGGTTGGAGGCCTGCTTGCTGGACTCAGCTAGGTGCTCAGGGGTATAGACTCTCCCCGTTCTTGTCATTCCTTGTGCTGCAACAGTCTCTTCGAACCTGACCTTGCCTTTCCTCCTAGCCTCGACCGTGTAATCCCAGGGTATAGCTTTTGTATGGAATGACGGCATGATGGACATCGCCACTGGGATTGATGTGGCCGCCTTTACTTCGAATGGGACATGTTCTTTAGGTGGCAAAACTGTAACTTCAAATGGTGCTGGTGCCTTTGCTGGTGACGCTGNAACAATCAGTCAGACTCAATTATACAAGTGATTCCCTTTAATTAAGGAATCACTGTTTAACAGATTCAAAATAAGGAAGGAAATCAATTTAAAGACAGCCTGATTATTGCCATAAAAGAAGTAGTAAAAACATTAAATAAGCAATCGAGTCTAAGTACAAAAATATACTTACTTTGGAAATAGATTCAGCAAGGTAAATATTAAATTAAAAGGAAAGGAATCAATCAATTCTAAACAGGCGAGTAAAATCATGATTCATAAAAGAAAAGTTTTTGAAATCAGTCCCAAGATTGAAGATCAATCAAAAAAGGAACCTCAACATATAAATAGAGTGAACAAACACTAGACATGCGAGGCCAAACCTATTGGCAAAAGAAACAGCATACAATAGTAGCACAAGGTTCAGTAGATAGCAAACATTCGAAGTACAATAATCAAGTAGGTCAAGTCACATTGAATCAATAGTGAAGAAAAATAGAATATCAGAAGCATGCAAAGGGTCTCACAGTAGCAGATGAGCAAACCTTTTGAAAAGCTAGGGTTTCAAGCATAGTCGAGTTTTAAAGATAGTAAAAATCCAGAATCAGAGGAATCACATAAAGAAAAGAGATTCTAAAACAAGGAACTTCAAATCGAGTCAGGTATTCAGACGAACCGTGTCAAACCCAAAGACATAGGTTCTTTTCAACAATAGTCGAGCTTAAAAGATGATAAACAAGTAAATCGAACAAGAACTTAACCAAACAAGCACTTATCTAACAAACAGCTTCAGAACTCGAATGAGACCCAAAAGAAATTGGGGTTTTCAACATACCAACTCATATAGAAAAACGACATGAGCAAAACATAGCAAAATCTGAAACACGTTAAAATCAGAGAAGAGTTTTTGAAATAATTTAAAGAAAAACCCTAATCGGAAAAGATGAAGAGTCGTTTTGAAAGCAAAGTTAAAGAAGCTTCGAGAAGATGCTTAAAAGTTCATGCCAAGCATAGATCTAAGGTAGATCTGAAAGAAATCGAAAAAGTCTTTAGAGAGTAGGGTTTCAGAAAAACCCAAAAGCAACGAGAAAGGCCTTGAAAGTTACCGATCTAACTAGGAGAGTCAAAGGTCTGACTCGAATGGCCATGACTGGCCGGAGAAAGGTCATCGAGCAAGGACTGCACCAAATCCCTTCAAAGTCTGGTCGTGAGACCACAGAACCAAACACATAGAAGCCATGGAAGGCCGGTACAGGTCTCAGATGACCCTGGTAGGCCATGGATTAGGGTGGATTAGGGTGGCGGTGGCTAGGGTTTGGGGGGTGTTGTAGAGAGAATTTAGGAGAGGAGGGATTCAGAGGCGGCGGGTGGTAACAAATGAAAGGGTTTGGGGGTAGTTCGGGATTAATTAAGGCAAGGTGTAATAGTGGCCGTTGATCTGAATGATCAACGGCCTAGATGAGAAGGGGTAGGTGGGTCGGTTTATGAAATTGGGTTTGGGCCCGGTCCGATGGGTTCAATTGGGTCAAGAATTGGGTTAAAATTGGGGTATGATTTAGGCTATGATTGAAATGAATTTGGGCTATTATTTAAATAGCCAATTTCCCCTTTTTTAAAATTATAAAAAATAGCAAATTGATTTCTGAAAATAAATTAAAGGTAATAACATGATTTATAATATATCATTAACAACTTAAAAATACAGAACTTAATTTTATGAATATCAACGCAGTTAAGTCTTAAAAGAGGCTAATATTACAATTATATGTAATTTAGCTTTAAAAATACTAAATGAACTCGTAAAAATATGCAAAAATTACCCTAGCTATATTTTAGCATAGATATAGAAGTTCAATAAGTGAATCACCAAAATTATAGTTTTTGGAAACAATTATTGGATTTTTATGGATAAAATAGGGGAATAAATAGATTTAAAAATCCTTTAAAAATTAAGGAAAAGTAATAAGACACTTGGATATACTTATATATATATGCATACATATACCATTTTGAAGTTATTTTGCATATTGAAAATATATAGGGAAAAATTGTGTGTCAACAGCTGCCCCTCTTTACCCAGGAAGGATGAAAGAGTTTTTCGGTAAAGATATGATGGCCAATTTTGACCGAGCGAAACGGTTTGGGAGAGGTTCAGGCCGCACCCTGGCTTCTGAGCTGCCTACATATCCCTGATTTTACAGGAATTAGGCCGTATGTAGTTCAGAATCCGTCGGCGGAGCATGCCGAGGGGTATTTTCCAAGAACGGACGCAATATTTTGGGCTGGTCGAGTGAGTGGCTTACTGGAATGGTTAGGTTCGATGTGGCTGCGGGCACTGGAGCGGGCTCCTGCCGGGATGGCTGTTTCTTGCCGATTTTACCTGCAATTAGAAACAATACAAGCGTATATTGTGCATAAAATTAGACATGATGCAAGTTCCCGTCGGACCATGAATGCTGTCTTTAGACGGTTAGGATGACGTCCTTATGAGGCGATCTTTCAGCCATGCAGATGCAGTATGAGGCGATCATTCAGCCATGCGGATGTAGTATGAGGCGATCTTTCAGCCGTGCAATGCAGTATGTGGCGATCTTTCAGCCATGGAGATGCAGTATGTGGCGATCTTTCATCCACGCAGATGCAGATAGAGGTAGAGTTTAACCTCGGAAGGCAGAATAGTAGTCTTATGCAAGTCGGAAGGCAGGATAGTAGCCTTATGCAATGCAGATGGAGATAGAGGTAGAGCTTAACCTCGGAAGGCAGAATAGTAGCCTTATGCAATGCAGAGATGCAGATGGAGACAGCGTTTAGTCTCGGAAGGCAGAATGCAAGAAATAAAATGGCAAATAGTAACAGAGCTTTCTTAGCTGATAGCAGATTGCGATATTGTGACTGTCGGGGCATTGTGACACATGGAATGTCGCCGGTGTGTGTGGATAGCAATTGTGGGTAAGTGCAACGGTCTTGAGAATTGTATTGCTGAACAATGTTTATCTCGTGAGTGTGTAGTATGTTTGATGATTTCGCAATCCGAGTGCCTGCATCCAAAGACAAATCGTGAGTTTTGAAAAGGGGGAAGGTTAGTTCATATTCCCGCTGGCCCTGCTTGACCTGTTCGGCTTCGATCTGGTGATACTGTATGTATCATTGGGGTAGCGTTGCTAAACAAGGCAATTTAGTAATAAATATGCATGATTTCGTAAAAAAAATATGACATAAGTATACAATTAAGAATATCTTTTAGATGAACCGACGATTGTGACGTGGTTTAGGACATTGCAACTTCTCTTGCTATGGAATTTTGAGGGTCCTCCTCAAAATTTTGCCATAGTTTTCCAATTTCGGGGGGGGGGGGGGGAATGAAAATTTTATTTAATTGTGACCGAACCCATAGGGCTGCCTACGTATCCCCTCTTAAACGGGAATCAGGTCAGGCGTAGTTCAATTTACATTATGCAGGGAAAACATAAAGATTACACATAGTAGCGCTTGACTGCATCTGAATTAATTGGCTTTGGCCAAATTTCTCCGTCCATTTCTGCGAGTATGAGGGCTCCTCCTGTCAGAACCCAGTGAACCATGTACGGACCTTGCCAGTTGGGAGAGAACTTCCCTTTGGCTTGGCTTGACTTCCCTTTAACACCAACTGTCCCGGTGTGAACTGTCTTGGCTTGACTCTTTTGTTGAAGGCTGTAGACATTCTGCTCTGATAGAGTTGACCATGGCAAACTGCGTTCATCCTCTTTCCGTCTATAAGAGCTAGTTGCTCATAACGACTTTTTACCCATTCTGCATCGTCGAGCTCAGCTTCCTGTATGATCCTTAGGGAAGGAATTTCTACTTCGGCGGGAATGATCGCCTCTGTACCATAAACCAGCATATAGGGGGTTACCCCGGTCGATGTGCGGACTGTGGTACGATACCCCAACAGAGCAAATGCTGACTTCTCGTGCCACTGTTTATGCTTTTCTATCATTTTCCTCAATATTTTCTTGATATTCTTGTTGGCGGCTTCCATAGCTCCGTTCATTTGAGACCTGTAGGCTATGAAATTCTTGTGGCTGATCTTGAAAGTTTCACACATACCTTTCATTAGGTCGCTGTTGAGATTGGAGCCATTATCAGTGATGATCGACTCTGGGATACCGAATCGACAAACAATGCGGTCGCGGACGAAGTCTGCCACGACTTTCTTAGTTACTGCTCTGTAAGATGCTGCTTCGACCCACCTGGTGAAATAGTCGATTGCTACTAGGATAAACCTGTGTCCGTTGGAAGCAGCAGGCTCGACTGGTCCAATGACGTCCATTCCCCAGGCGGCGAATGGCCATGGTGAGCTTGTTGTGTGGAGTTCACTCGGGGGAACTCTTATCATGTCTGCATGAATCTGACAGCGATGGCATTTCCGGACATACTGGATGCAATCTGTCTCCATAGTCATCCAGAAGTAACCAGCCCGGAGTATCTTCTTTGCTAAGACAAAACCATTTATATGTGGACTGCAGGTCCCAACATGAATTTCCTCTAGCAGCTTGGATGCTTCTTTTGCGTCGACACATCTTATTAATCCCAAATTAGGAGTCCTCCTATACATGATTCCTCCGCTGCGAAAGAAGTTGTTAGACAATCTTCGAAGTGTGCGCTTCTGAGTATGATCGGTAGACTCCAGATACTCTCCCTTTGTCAAATATTCCTTGATATCATGGAACTAAGGTTTTCCGTCTGCCTCATCTTCAACATGGGCACAGTAAGCTGGTTGATTATGAATTTTCACCCGAATGGGATCAATGAAATTCTTATCGGGATGCTGTATCATGGATGACAGGGTAGCCAATGCATCGGCGAATTCATTCTGGATTCTGGGAACATGTCGGAATTCTGTCTTCGTGAACCTCTTTCTCAATTCCTGTACATGATGCAGATACGGGAGTATCTTGGAGTTCTTGGTTGCCCATTCTTCTCGTACCTGATGTATAAGTAAGTCTGAATCTCCAATTACCAACAGCTCTTGAATGTTCATGTCAATGGCCATTTTAAGCCCTAAGATGCAAGCTTCGTATTCAGCCATGTTGTTGGTGCAGGGAAACCTGAGCTTGGCGGGCACTGGATAATGCTGACCGATTTCTGATACCAAGACTGCTCCTATGCCAACTCCTTTGAAGTTTGTTGCTCCATCGAAGAACATTCTCCAACCATCATAGGATTCTGCAATGTCTTCTCCTACGAATGATACCTCTTCATCAGGAAAATAAGTTTTCAGGGGTTCGTATTCTCCATCCACGGGATTCTCAGCGAGGTGATCTGCCAGTGCTTGTCCCTTGAACGTTTTCTGAGTTACGCAGACAATGTCGAACTCACTCAACAGGATTTGCCACTTGGCTAGCTTGCCAGTGGGCATGGGCTTCTGAAAGATGTACTTTAAAGGATCCATCCTTGATATGAGATATGTAGCATAGGCACAGAAGTAATGCCTTAGCTTCTGAGCCACCCAAGTCAAAGCACAGCAGGTGCGCTCCAAAAGAGAATACCAGGCCTCGTACGGAGTGAACTTCTTGCTGAGATATTAGATGGCTTGTTCCTTTCTTCCTGTTTCATCATGTTGCCCCAGAATGCAACCGAAAGATCCGTCCAACACCGCAAGGTAGAGTAATAGGGGTCTACATGGCTCAGGCGGGACCAAAACTGGTGTTGTTGACAGGTACTCCTTGATTCTGTCGAAGGCCTTTTGACAGTCGTCGTTCCATTTGGTAGCGGCGTCCTTCTTCAACATCTTAAAAATTGGCTCACAGATGACTGTGGATTGTGCTATGAACCGGCTGATGTAGTTGAGTCTTCCCAAGAAACTCATTACGTCCTTCTTGTTCTTTGGCGGTGGTAGTTCTTGAATGGCTTTGACTTTTGACGGATCCAGTTCTATTCCTCGGCGGCTTACAATAAACCCAAGAAACTTCCCGGCAGGAACCCTAAATGCACATTTTTCGGGGTTTAGTTTCAAGTTGTACCTCCGTAATCTATTGAAGAACTTCTTCAGATCTCTTATGTGGTCAGCGGCTTTCTTGGATTTGATGATGACGTCATCCACATATACCTGTATCTCCTTGTGTATCATATCATGAAAAATGATTGTCATGGCCCTCATGTAGGTGGCCCCTGCATTCTTCAGGCCGAATGGCATCATCTTGTAATAATACATTCCCCACGGCGTAACAAAAGCTGTTTTCTCAGCATCTTCTTCATCCATCCAGATCTGTTGGTAACCAGCGAAACAATCCATAAATGACTGCAGTTCATGCTTGGCACAATTATCAATCAGGATGTGTATATTCGGCAAAGGGAAGTCGTCTTTTGGACTAGCCCGGTTGAGATCCCGGTAGTCGACACAGACTTTGACCTTCCCGTCCTTCTTTGGCACTGACACGATGTTGGCTAACCATGTCGGGTATTCTACTACCCTGAGGACCTTAGCTTTGACTTACTTAGTGACTTCTTCCTTGATTTTTAAGCTCATATCCGGCTTTAATTTTCTGAGCTTTTGCTTTACCGGCAGACATGTCGGATCGGTTGGCAGTTTGTGAGCCACAATAGACGTACTCAGACCAGTCATGTCGTCATACGATCAGACGAATATGTTCTCATATTCCCTTAGAAATTCTGTGCTCCTTCTTTTCTGATGGCGATAAGTGAACGCTGATTCGTGTTTCCCTGATGTTTTCAGCATCTCCCAGGTTAACAATTTCTGTCTCGTCCAGGTTGGACTTAGGTCTGTTCTCAAAGTTCTCCACTTCTTTGACAATCTCCTCTGGTATGTCATTTTCTTCCGAATCAATGTCTATTTGTTGCGTTGTCTCATTGCATGTCAAAGTCATTGGTTCATCAAGATAAGTAATAGTAATGCTGTATAAGTAAAGTAACGAGAGAAAATAATAATGAGTATTGATTCATAAGAAAAAGTCGAAATGCTTTGATAAATTTCATAAATGTTTTGAACATTGAAGATCTTATTGCGGGAATAAAAACGCGAAAAGAAAATTATCTAGTAAATAAAAATAGTGCATGATGCTTGTTAGCCTTGCTACCCCGAGGCTTGCCGGGCTCTGGTTGTCCTGATAGTCCAGTTATTGAGGCGTGTTCCTCTGCTTACAGCCTGTATGGAATCGCCTTCCTCCCCTTCCTCCTCAAGGATAACACAACAATCCATATCATTGTCCTCTAAAAACAAGTTCTTCACTGCTGCGAGTGCCTCTTCTTCGTCCGTTCCATAGACAACGTCAGCCTGTTGGAAGGTCTGCTCTAAGTGCGGTATCAGCTGCTCCAGTGGGTAGTAAGGACCATGCCATGGTGGCGACCAGTTGTTGAACTCTTCCCAAGTGTATTCGTACCCCAAGCCGAAAGTGGTGCCATGCTTCTTGAGTGTTATGGGTTTAGCTATTCCTTGGAGGTTTCTGCCGAGTCCTTTGCCAGGCTCGTGCCCACTCCAATTCAATATACTCTCGATCTTGTTATCCCACCACTTTTCTTTGTCGACAACATTAACCTGCTCGATGTGGTGGTAGGTTTCTCCGCCTAGCTTTCTTCTCCCTCTGATCGCTGGAATGGTCTGGCGACTGTATATGGGGTTGCTACCATCGCCGTGAATGATCACCTCCTAGTATTCCATTCGAATTTTACTGCCTGGTGTAGTGTTGATGCTACGGCCCCAACAGCGTGAATCCATGGCCATCCTAGCAGCAAGTTGTAGGACGCTGGCACATTATTACTTGAAAACCAACCTCGAACCAGGTTCCTCCCATCTGTAGACACAGGCTAATCTCACCGATGATGGATCTCTGAGACCCATCAAAGGCTTTCACGTTGATAGCTCCTTCTTTTATCTCATGCATCCCTTTGCCCAACTTCTTGAGTATTACCAGAGGACAGATGTTAAGGCTGGAACCCCCGTCGATCAGGATCCTGGTGATGAAATAGTCTTCGCATTGTACGGTGATGTGCAGGGCTTTGTTGTGACCCAGCCCTTTAGGTGGCAGCTCGTCCTCATAGAAGGTGATTTTGTGGCTCTCTAATACTTGTCCCACCATATTGGCCATTTCCCCGCCAGTATCTTCAGTAGAGCATTTTTGTGTGTCTTGGAATTCTGCAGCAGTGAGAGGATGGATATCTGTGCTGGTGTTTTGTTCAGCTGGTCAATGACCGAGTACTCTTTGGCCTATATTTTTCTCCAAAGGTCGTCTGGACCTGTCTCAATGATGGGTGACCGGTTGGAGGCCTGCTTGCTGGACTCAGCTAGGTGCTCAGGGGTATAGACTCTCCCCGTTCTTGTCATTCCTTGTGCTGCAACAGTCTCTTCGAACCTGACCTTGCCTTTCCTCCTAGCCTCGACCGTGTAATCCCAGGGTATAGCTTTTGTATGGAATGACGGCATGATGGACATCGCCACTGGGATTGATGTGGCCGCCTTTACTTCGAATGGGACATGTTCTTTAGGTGGCAAAACTGTAACTTCAAATGGTGCTGGTGCCTTTGCTGGTGACGCTGCTTCGAACTCAAGAGGGATAGACACATCTATCTCAGCGACCTCAGATGGTTGGATCTAGACTATGATGGGGTTGAGAGTAACTGCTGGTTTCTTTGGATCATCGCCTTCTGTGATCAACCCGATGGATCCCTCGGGATCCCAATCATCCTCCACTTCAATCATGTGAATACCCCCACCCTTATGGTCCGGTAGAGGGTTGTTGTGGACATTTGGGGCGGGTTCCTTTGCCACAATAATCTTATTATCGATCAGAGATTGGATCTTGTCTTTCAAAGAATGACATTCGTCGATGGTGTGCCCTTTTATGCCGGAGTGGTATGCACAGGATTTGTTTGGGTTAACCCACTGAGAAGGGTTCTCAGGGGTTGTAGCAGGGATGGGGGTGACATAACCGGCGGCTTTGAGTCTCTCATATAGCTGGTCAATGGGTTTAGCAATGGCTGTATATTATTTGGGAGGCCTGCGGTCAAAATTTGGTTGGGGTCTAGGGAAGTTCTGACGGGCAGGAGGTGACTGATAGTGGGATGGTTGAGCATTGTAAGTTTGGTAGACATGTGCGTATTGGGAATATCTGGGCGAAGCAGGCTGATATATGGGAGGTGGAGATGGTTGATAGGCGGGTGATGGAGCTTGATAGGAGGGTGAGGGTGCTTGGTAGTTCGGAGTGGGCTGATATGTGAGTGGAGGTGTTGGGTAGGTTTGGTATTTGATAGGAGATTTGGTCCTTTGTGCAACCATCACGGCCCCTACGTCCCTTTTCTTGGACACACCACCGGACTGCAAGGCCTTATTTGTAGCTTGCAAGGCCTCGAAGTTTGTAACCATACCGCTTTTGATACCCTCTTCAATCCTTTCACCTAGTTTGATAATGTCGGAAAATTAGTGGCTCTCGATCATCATTAGTCGTTCATAGTATTGCGGGTCTTAGGCCTGGACAAAGAATTTGTTCATCTGTTCCTCCTCTAAGGCAGGTCTGACCTTAGCAGCTCCGGACCTCCAGCGAGTAGCATACTCGCGAAATGTCTCTGTAGGCTTCTTCTTTAGATTCTGAATGTAGAACACATCCGGCGCATTCTCTGTGTTAAACCTGAACCTGTCCATGAAGTCGGACGCCATGCCTACCCAGCTTGACCACTTTTTTGGATCTTGGCTGATGTACCAAGACAACACATCTCCTTTTAGGCTCTTCATGAACAACTTCATGCGTATTCTCTCGTCTTTCCCTACCCCAACCAGCTTGTCACAATACGTCCTCAAATGGACCCTTGGATCGCCTGTACCATCAAACATCTCGAACTTCGGAGGTCTGTACACCTCAGGCAGTTCGACATCGGGCTGTATGCAGAGATCTTCATAATTCAGCCCCTCAATTCCCTTGTTTCCTTCCACGCCCTGAATCCGGCTAGTCAATTTCTTAATTTCCTCAGCCAAGTTCCTGATGAGCAAATCTTTATCATCAGACTCGGGTGTGCCTGAGATGGGTTGGGTGGAGAGTGGCATGGTCTCCACGTAGATGGGGGTGTTATGGTGGGTGTGGAAGTGGTCATTTGTGGAGTTTTGGAGTTCTGAGTGGAGTAACGGGGTGTTATTTGAGGTATGGTAGGTGTTGCATTGGGTCTTTGGTGGAACAGTATGAGGAGCGGGATAATTCTGTTGCTTCGGGATGTTTTGAGGTGGTGTAGGGTTTTGAGTATTGGGAAAGGTGATATCTAGGGTGCTGAGAGAAAATGACAAGCTTGCTAGATTCCGAACCTGGTCGAGCTCTTCTTGGAATTTCAGCAATTTCTGTTCAAGTTGGGATACATTTTCCTTAGGAACCTGAGTACCATGACCATTAGTGACCTCTACCCGTTCAGTTGAATTCTCCTTTCTGACGTTGTTCAAATCTTCCATCTTGCCTTTGTTCTTGTTTTTGATAGGACTAAGAGGAGGAGTGGGTGGAGGGCCCCTGGATCTCGTGGAATAGGATGATGTTGCCAGAGTGCACGAACTAACCTTTGGGGAGGGGAATAAAAACAAAAAGTAAAAACACAAAAAGGTAACCAAGTTAGTGAGGGTCGTAAAAAGTATTGCAGTATTTAAACACATAGTGCAGGAATATAAAGCGGGCCCTAATTTGGGGACCTCTTTATGCCTGAAGTGGGACTAGCGACAAATTGATTTGGAGAACTTAGGATGCTAAATGCCTCATTTTATTGATAAAAAGTAGACGAATCCCAAATTGACACTAAATAAACAGGAAATGAAAAACCACTAATGGCCATTGGCCTTATTACATTTTATAAAACGAAAGGATAAACTCCTATCTATTTGGTCCCAGAAGGACCTTCCCCAAATTGAATGCTCTCGTTGATCAGATCCTCCAGTTCGCGTAGGTTCACCAGTAAAAATGCCTTCGCCAGGTGTTCCCCTTCGTTTCCCTCAGAGTTCTGGCAGTCGGTGACTCTCTTCCTCACTTTTCCTTCCAATTATAGCAGATTGTATTCGGGATATTCCAACTTTCCACTAGCTTTGGCGGCCCTCTCTTTCCACTCATTGATTTGGTCATTTGATGGAAGACTCCTCCACCTAGTCTAGCAAGAGTGGGGGCGTGCTAATCATACTGAAACTGGGGACCTCGTGCCTCATTTTCTGCAAAACAAAAGGGTTAGACCCTACCCCCACCAAACTCAACTATTTAACATCAACAATTTGCATGAAGCATTTAGTTCTCCAAATAAATGCACAGAACGCGGTGATGTCCGTTTGGGTTTAGGAAAACCCAGTGGACTTTGGACAAGGCTATCTTAAAGGATCATTATGTGGAGAACATAACTGACCCGGCTAGGTTTGACCATGATGCATGCACAATTTGAACAGAGTAAGGTTTCTATGGGGTTTTAGACTAGTACCCTTGAGCGGACAACTCAAGGAGGAAGGCTCGGAACTGTCGACTGCACCGCTGATCGACTAGCTTTACCGCAAATATGCCTTTCCAGATTTAGGGGGTAATAATATAGGAAGAGCGCAACCACTCATTATAAGTGTTGCTATGGTATTTGTTTGGCACGAGTGGAGTATGATGTTGAGCATGATTATGCAATAATTAAAAAGGATGTTGACATGTATTTGCACATTAAGAAAGCGATAAATATAGCAGTTTCATAAATGTAAAGCAATAAAGAAAAGAAAACAAGGAAGATATGTCAGTTTAACTTCGAAAGAAATGAAGTGCTTAAAGGAACTAAACAGATAATTGCACATAGGGAGAGGTACAAATTCACAAGAATAATCTGAAATGGTAAAAGCCCAAAGATCCCCAGCGGAGTCGCCATGCTGTCGCGCCCCCTTTTTCTCTCTTTGCATTGGAAAATCGGGTTTATGACATTTTTAGGCATAGGACAACTCGTTCCTTTTGGGAACTGGGTTTGCATTTGAAGAGTTGCCACCTAATTAGGACACCTATAGGGTTCAACTACAACTACATTTTTGATAACCAGAGATAGGGTAAGGGCTTGAAATTATCCCAAGGGGAAGGTGTTAGGCACCCCTCAGGATCCACTAGTGTGGTTCTCGGCTAGACAGTTCTTTGTGAATTTGTGCAATTAGCAAGTAAACAAACAAGGCTCAAATAAGAGGGATTTTAAATACATAAATGTTCGTGGGAAAATAAAACAAAGTTTTGAAAGAGTTATAACTAAACATGCTGACGAATACAAGAAAGGTCCTAGGTTTATTTGTAATATGGATCACATCAATGCAATACCCGGTAATCACTCCGCTAAAGAGGGGCTAGATGTGGTATTAGCGCACCGGTCATCATATCCATACTCCTACCCCTTCCCCGACCCCGTCAAA
>NW_017680636.1:0-10160 GCF_001879085.1 Nicotiana attenuata
GGCTTCATCCTGATGCGGGAAAATTTTCTTCAACACCAACTGCCCCGGTGCGAACTGTGTTGGCTTGACTCTTTTATTGAAGGCTCTAGACATTCTGTTCTGGTAAAGTTGACCATGGCAAAGCGCATTCATTCTCTTTTCGTCTAAAAGGGCTAACTGCTCGTAGCGACTCTTCACCCATTCTGCATCGTCGAGCTCAGCTTCCTGTATGATTCTTAAGGAAGGAATTTCTACCTCGGCGGGAATGACTGCTTCTGTACCATAAACCAGCATATAGGGGGTTGCCCCAGTTGATGTGCGGACTGTGGAGCGGTACCCTAGCAAAGCAAATGATAGCTTCTCGTGCCACTGCTTATGCTTCTCTATCATTTTCCTTAGTATCTTCTTGATGTTCTTATTGGCGGCTTCTACGGCTCCGTTCATCTGAGGTCTGTAGGCTGTAGAATTCTTGTGTCTGATTTTGAAAGTTTCACATATGGCTCTCATCAAGTCACTATTGAGGTTGGAGCCATTATCAGTGATGATTGATCTGGAATCCCGAATTGACAAATGATGCGGTCGCGGACAAAGTCTGCCACGACTTTCTTGGTCACTGCTCTGTAAGATGCTGCTTCAACCCATTTGGTGAAATAATCAATTGACACTAGGATAAACCTGTGTCCGTTTGATGCGGCAGGTTCGATTGGTCCGATAACATCCATTCCCCAGGCGGCGAACGGCCATGGTGAGCTTGTTGCATTAAGCTCATTTGGAGGTATATTGATCATGTCTACATATATCTGGCAGCGGTGGCATTTCCGGACGTACTGGATGCAATCTGTTTTTATAGTCATCCAAAAGTAACCAGCCCGGAGTATCTTCTTGGCTAAGACAAAGCCATTCATATGTGGGCCACAGGTCCCAGAATGGATTTCTTCTAGTAGTTTAGATGCTTCTTTCGCATCAACACACCTTAGTAATCCCAAATCCGGAGTCCTCCTATACAGGATTCCTCCGCTGTGAAAGAAGTTATTAGACAATCTTCGGAGCGTGCGTTTCTGTGTGGTGTTTGCAAGCTCTGGTTATTCTCCTTTTGCCACATATTCCTTGATTTCATGAAACCAAGGTTTTCCATCTGCTTCTTCTTCGACATGAGCACAGTAAGCTGGCTGATCATAGATCTTCACGGGAATAGGATCAATGAAGTTCTTATCTGGATGCTGTATCATGAATGATAGGGTAGCCAATGCATCGGCAAACTCATTCTGGACTCTGGGAACATGCTAGAACTCTGTCTTTGTGAACCTCTTTCTCAACTCATGTACATGATGCAGATAAGGAAGTATCTTAGAGTTCTTGGTCGCCCATTCTTCTCGGACCTGATGTATAAGCAAGTCCGAAACCCCAATTGCTAGCAACTCTTGGATGTTCATGTCAATGTCCATCTTGAGCCCTAAGATGCAGGCTTCGTATTCGGCCATGTTGTTGGTGCACGGGACCCTGAGTTTGGCAGACACCGGATAATGCTGACCGGTTTCTGACACTAGGATTGCTCCTATGCCAACTCCTTTGAAATTTGGTGCTCCATCGAAAAACATTCTCCAACCATCATAGGATTCTGCAATATCCTCTCCTATGAATGATACCTCTTCGTCAGGAAAATACGTCTTTAGGGGTTCGTATTCTCCGTCCACGGGATTCTCGGCAAGGTGATCTGCCAATGCTTGTCCTTTGATCGCTTTTTGAGTTATGTAGACAATGTCAAAATCACTCAACAGGATTTGCCACTTGGCTAGCTTGCCGGTAGGCATGGGCTTCTGAAAGTGTACTTCAAAGGATCCATCCTTGATATGAGATATGTGGTATAGGCACAGAAGTAGTGCCTCAACTTCTGAGCTACCCAAGTCAAAGCACAATAGGTGCGCTCTAACATAGAATACCGGGCTTCCTACGGGGTGAAATTCTTACTGAGATAATAGATGGCCTGCTCCTTCCTCCCCGTTTCGTCATGTTGCCCCAGGACACAACCGAATACTCCATCCAATACTGCGAGGTAGAGTAATAGAGGTCTACCTGGCTCGGGCGGGACCAAAACTAGTGGTGTTGACAGGTACTCCTTGATTCTGTCGAAGGCCTTCTGGCAGTCATCGGTCCATTTGGTAGCGGCGTCCTTCTTCAACATCTTAAAGATTGGCTCGTAGATAACTGTAGATTGAGCTATGAACCGGCTGATGTAGTTGAGTCTCCCCAAGAAACTCATTACGTCCTTCTTGTTCTTTGGTGGTGGAAACTCTCGAATAGCTTTGACCTTTGATGGATCCAGTTCTATTCCTCGGCGACTTACAATGAACCCAAGTAGTTTTCCAGCAGGAACCCCGAACGCACATTTTGCGGGATTCAGTTTCAGGTTGTACCTTCTCAGTCTATTGAAGAATTTCCTCAAATCTTCCACGTGATCAGTGGCCTTCTTTGACTTAATGATGACGTCGTCTATGTATACCTCGATCTCCTTGTGTATCATATCATGAAAAATGGTAGTCATGGCCCTCATGTAGGTGGCCCCTGGCATCATTTTGTAGCAGTACATCCCCCACGGTGTAATGAAAGCCGTTTTCTCAGCATCTTCTTCGTCCATCCAGATCTGATAATACCCAGCGAAACAATCTACAAATGATTGCAACTCGTGCTTGGCGCAATTGTCAATCAGGATGTGTATGTTTGACAAGGGGAAGTCGTCTTTTGGACTAGCCCGGTTGAGATCCCGGTAGTCGACACAGACTCTGACCTTCCCATCCTTCTTTGGTACTGGCACAATGTTGGCTAACCATGTTGGATGTTCTACTACCCTGAGAACCTTAGCTTTGACCTGCTTAGTGACTTATTCTTTGATTTTCAGACTCATATCAGGCTTAAATTTTCTGAGCTTCTGCTTTATCGGTGGACATGTCGGATCAGTTGGTAGTTTGTGTGCCACAATAGTACTCAGACCAGTCATGTCATCGTACGACCAGGCGAATATGTCCTCGTACTCCTTTAGGAATTTTGTATATTCTTCCTTTTCTGATGGTGACAAATGAACGCTGATTCGTGTTTCTTTGACATTTTCTGCATCTCTCAGGTTAACAATCTCAGTCTCGTCCAAATTGGACTTAGGTCTGTTCTCAAAATTCTCAACTTCCTTAACAATCTCTTCCGGTATATCATCTTCCTCTGAATCTATGTTCGTTTGTTGCGTTGTCTCGTTGCATGTCACAGTCATTGGTTCATCAAGATAAGTAATAGTAATTCTGTATAAATAAAGTAATGAGATAAAATAATAAGAGTAAGATTTATAAGGAAACCGAAATGCTTTGATAAATTCCATAACGGCTTTTGAACATTGGAGCTCTTTTGCGAAATTAAAATGCGAAAGTTAACTAGTAAAATAAAAGATAGTGCATCATGCTTGTTCAGCCTTGCTACCCCGAGGCTCGCCGGGCTCTGGTGGTTCTGATTGTCCAGTTATTGAGGCGTGCTCCTCTGCTTACAGCTTGTATGGAAGGGCCTTCTTCCCCCTCCTCCTCGAAAATGACACAACAATCCATGTCATCGTCTTCCAGGAACAAATTCCTCACTGCTACAGTGCTTCTTCTTCTTCTGACCCGTAGATAACTTCGGCCAGTTGGAAAGTCTGCTCCAAGCGTGGTATTGGCTGCTCCAATGGGTAGTAGGGACCGCGCCATGGTGGCGACCAGTCGTTGAATTCTTTCCAAGTATACTCATATCCCAGACCGAAGGTGGTGCCATGCTTCTTTAGTTTTATGGGCTTAGCGATTCCTTGGAGATTCTTGCCAAGTCCTTTACTAGGTTCATATCCGCTCCAGTTCAATATGCTTTCAGTTTTGTTTCCTGCCATTTGTCCTTATCAATGGCGTTGACTCGCTCGATGTGGTGGTAAGTTTCCCCGCCTATCTTTCTTCTGCCCCCGATTGCTGGGATGGTCTGGCGACTGTATACGGGATTGCTACCGTCGCCGTGGATGATCACCTCTTGGTGGTTCCACTCAAACTTCACTACCTGATGTACCGTGGATGCTACGGCTCCCGCGGTATGAATCTATGGTCGTCTTAACAACAAATTGTAAGATGCCAGCATGTCTATCACTTGAAAATCAACATCAAACCAAGTAGGCCCCATTTGCAAACACAAGCTAATTTCCCCAATAGTGGACCTTTGGGAACCGTCGAAAGCTTTGACGTTGATGGCCCCGTCCTTGATCTCATGCAGCCCTTTTCCCAATGTCCTGAGTGTTACCAACGGACAAATGTTGAGACTGGACCCTCCATCAATCAGGATTCTGGTGATAAAATAATCTTTGCATTGCACGGTGATATGCAACGCCTTGTTGTGACTCAAACCTTCTGGTGGCAGCTCATCTTCATGAAAAGTGATCTTGTGACTTTCCAATACCTATCCTATAATATTGCCATCTCTCCTCCGGTGATGTTGCTCGGTACATATGCCTCACTCAGCACCTTTAACAAGGCATTCTTATGTGCATCGGAATTTTGTAGCAAAGCTAGGATAGAGATTTATGCCGGCGTTTTGTTCAGCTGATCAATGACCGAGTATTCCTTGGCTTGTATCTTTCTCCAGAGATCATCAGGCCCGGTTTCAGTGATGGTTGGCCGACCAGAGGCCTGCTTACTCGACTCGGCCAAATGCTCCGGGGTATAAACCCTACCGGTTCTTGTCATACCCTGTGCCGCAACGACTTCTCCGAAATTGGCCTTCCCTTTTCTTCTTGCCTCGGTTGTGTAGTCCCAAGGTATGGCATTTGTATGAAATGGTGTTACGGTCGACATTGCCACCGGAATTGGCGTGGCTATCTTTACATCGAGTGGAGCATGCACCTTAGGCGGTAAAACTGCAACTTCAAAGGGTGTAGGTGCATTTGCTGGTGACATAAATTCGACCTCAATCGGCGTTGGCGTCTTTGCAGAGGATGGTGCTTCAAACTTAAGTGGCATGGACATATTTACTTCGGCGTCCCCAAAAGGCTGAATCTGGACTACAATCGGATTAAGGGTGACTACTGGCTTCTTTGGATCGTTGCCTTCTGTGATTAAACTGATTGATCCCTTGGGGTCCTAGTCATCCCCTATTTCAATCATGTGAACACCTCCGCCCTTGTGGTCTGGCAGAGGGTTATTGCGGACATTCAGAGCAGGCTCCATTGCTACAATGATCTTGTTATCGATCAAAGTCTATATCTTATCTTTCAGAGAGCAGCATTCATCAATGGTATGTCCTTTATGCCGGAATGGTATGCACAGGATTTATTTGGATTGACCCACTGAGAAGGATTTTCAGGGGTTATAGGAGGGATAGGGGTGACATAACCAGTAGCTTTGAGCCTTTCGTACAGCTGGTCAATTGGTTTAGCAATGGCGGTATACTGTTTGGGAGGCCTGCGGTCAAAATTTGGTCGAGGTCTAGGGAAGTTTTGACGTGTGGGAGGTGTTTGACAGTGGGATAGTTGAGCATTGTAGGCTTGGTAGACATGTGCTGGTTGGGAGTATTTGGGTGAAGTGGGCTGGTATGCGGGAGGTGGAGATGATTGATAAGTTGGTGGTGGAGTTTGGTAAGAGGGTGAGGGCGCTTGGTAGTTCGGAGTAGGTTGATATGTGAGTGGAAGCATTGGATAGGTTTGGTATTTGATAGGGGATTTGGTCCTCTGTGCAACCATTACAGCACCTACGTCCTTTTTCTTGGACGTACCACCAGATTGTAAAGCCTTATTGGTAGCTTGCAAGGCTTCAAAATTCGTAACCATACCGCTTTTGATGCCTTCTTCGATTCTTTCTCCCAGCTTGATAATGTCAGAAAATTTGTGGCCTTCGATCATCATCAGCCTCTCATAATACTGTGGGTCTTGGGCCCGAACGAAGAATTTGTTCATTTGCTCTTCTTCCAAAGCAGGCCTAACCTTAGCAGCTTCTGACCTCCATCGAGTAGCATACTCACGGAATGTTTCTGTGGGTTTCTTCTTCAAATTTTGAATATAGAACACATCTGGTGCATTCTCTGTGTTGAACCTGAATCTGTCCATAAAATCGGACGCCATGCTTACCCAGTTTGACCACTTCTTCGAATCTTGGCTAATGTACCAAGATAAGGCATCTCCATTCAAACTCCTCATGAAAAGCTTCATGCGGATTTTCTCGTCTTTTCCTACTCCAACCAGCTTGTCACAGTATGTTCTCAAATGGAACCTTGGATCTCCTGTACCATCAAACATCTCGAACTTAGGAGGTTTGTACCCATCGGGCAGTTCGACATCGGGCTGTATGCAAAGATCTTCGTAGTTCAGCCCTTCAATTCCCTTACTTCCTTCAATGCCTTGAATTCTGCTAGTCAACTTTTTAAGCTCTTCGGCCAGGTTTCTGATGAGCAAGTCCTTATCATCGAACTCGGGTGTGCTTGAAATGGGCTGGGTGGAGTGCGGCACGGTCTCCACGTAGATGTGGGTATTATGTTGGCAGTGGTCATTTGTGGAGTTCTGGAGTTCTGTGATGAGCAGTGGGGTCTTATTTGAGGTATGGCAGGTATTGCAGTGGTGGTGAGGAATGGGATGGTTTTGTTGCTTTGGGATATTTTATGGAGGTACAGGATTCTGAGTATTTGGGAGAGTAACCTCTGGAGTAGTGAGGGAAAATGATAGATTTTCTAGATTCTGGAATTGATCAAGTTCTTCCTAAAACTTCAACAGCTTTTGTTCTAGTTGGGATGCATTTTGTTTGGGGACCAGAGTACCGTGACCATGAGTGACCTCTACCCGTTCAGTTGAGTTCTCCTTTCTGGCGTTGTTCAAATCTTCCATTTTCCCTTTGTTCTTGTGCTTGACAGGACTGAGAGGAGGAGTAGGTGGAGGGTTCCTGGATCTCGTAAAATATGATGATGTTGCCAGAGTTCACGAACTAACCTTTGGGGAGGGGAATAAACAAAAGTAAAAACAAAAGGGTAACAAGTCAGTGAGGATTATAAAAAAAATGTTGCAATATATAAACACATAGTGCAGAAAAATAAAGCGTGTCCTAATTTGGGGAACCTCTTTGTGCCCGAGGTAGGCCTAGCGACAAGTTGATTTGGAGAACTTAGAATTCTAAATGCCTCATTTTATTGATAAAAGTAGACGAATCCCAAAACGACACTAAATAACAGGAAATAAAAATGTCACTAGCGGCCATAGGCCTTATTACATTTTATAAAGCAGAAATGAAAACTCCTATCTATTTGGTCCCAGAAGGACCTTCCCCAGACTCGCCATCTTTGGCTCCATCGAACAGCTTCACCAGCTCGCGAAGTCCCAGAAACAAGTAGGATCTGGCTAGGTGCCCGCCCTCGTTTCCTTCATCATTCTAGCAATCCTCGATCCTTTTAAGAAATTTCCTTTCCAGCTCAACTAAACCCAGCTCCAAGTATCCCAGTCGCTTGTTGGCACTGACAGCCATGTCTTTCCACTCTTCAATCAGCCTTTGGTTGGCTTCTTGTATTTCACGGTGCTCACTTTCACATTCCCGAATCCTCTTGCGCAGTTGGTTGTACTTGACCTGTGCTTCAGCCTTTTCATCGATGATCATGTGACCTCGAACAAACCCGGGTTGACCCAGACCATTATGATTATGCTCCAGCCAGCCTGAATAGTATGGGGTACAACCAGCATGGTATCTGTCTGGTTCGATGGTGTCCCTTCCCAAGACAATCTTGTAGTGCCACATGTGCTGAGCCTGGCACCTGTAAGGACTATCGTCATTCTGGAAGTCAGCCTGGAAGTAACTCATCTTGTCGACCCTGGGTATAACCTGCTTCCTGCCCGCTTGCCTCATGACCCGAAGAGGTACGTAAGGGTACGTTCCTCTTAAGCCGATTAGTATCAGGAAAGGTGCGTCCCTGGACCGGACGATGAACTCTTCGGTTGGGAACCACTCGAACATCCATTGTACCTGGTCCTCAATCAGATTTTCGAAGAGTTCGACCCATTCTCTAGCATTCTCTGGTTGGGTGAACATGTTGGGCATGTAATTCATTCGCTTTGGGTGATGAAAAGCGATATGATCATCCCAGTCCCTTCGATGGATTTCCTGGCGGTACTCACCCTTTTGGAGATGTTCCACGAGCCAAAGTTGAAGTATCAGATTACAACCCTCGAAGTGTTTGGCTCCCTGTTGACACCTTTCTAGGGCTCGGTATATCTCTGCAATGATCATTGGTACGAGACTGAATGGTTGTCCGTCAATTCCCTCCATTAGAGTTTTGGTGACCATAGCTAGCCTGGTATAGATCCTTGCTTTCTTCATCGGAAACACTATCATCCCCAAGAAGCAGAACATAAAGACAAAGACCCTTCGGTGGATATGCCCCAATGATGTAAGGGCGAACTCATCGGGATAAGTATGGTAAGATTTGCTATGACCGTACCTTTCGTACAAATAGTCAAAGGGAATGTATGATTCTTTCAAACATGTCAAGTCTGGATTCTTCTTTAGACCCATCATTTTGAGAAAACCTCTACCCTTGCGGTTTTCCGGCATTAACAAACCCGGAGTTTTCCACGGTATACCAGCCAGTCCTCCTATTTCCTCGAGCAGGGGTGTCATTTCAATGTCTCCGAAGCGGAACACTGACCTATCACAATCCCAGAATAGAGTAGCAGCTTCTATGATTTTGTTGTTGGGTTGAATTTCCAAGAGAGAGGGTAGGTTCCCCAAGTATGTTCGGATAAGACTCTGATCACTGGAGTGAAAATCCTTCCACCAGCTTAGCAGTTTGGGGTGGATGTTGGTGACCATGCCGAATCTGGGGAGTTCGTGCCTCATGTTTCTGCAAGACAAAAGGGTTAGGCCCTTACCCCCACCAGACTCGACTATTTAATATCAACAATTGACATAAAAGCATTTTAGTTCTCCAAATAAATGCACAGAACGTGATAACGTCTGTTTGGGTTTTAGGGAAACCCAGTGGACTTTGGGCAAGGCTATCTTAAAGCGTCATTATGCGGACAACATAACTGACTCGGCTAGGTTTGACCATGATGCATGCACAATTTAGATAGAAAAGGTTTCTATGTGTTTTAGATCGGTACCCTTGAGCGGACAACTCAAGAGGGAAAGGCGCAGAACCGTCGACTATACCGTTGATCGACTGATTTTACCGTAAATATGCCTTTGCCGGATTTAGGGGTGATAATATCGTAAGAGCGCAACCACTCATTATAAGCGTTGCTATGGTATTTTGTTTGGAACGAGTGGAATATGATGTTGAAAACATGCAGTTGCAATAATTTAAGCAAGTTGTCACGTATTTGCACGTTCATAAAGCAATAATTATAATAATTTAAAACAGTAATAAAGGGAGGAAGTAAAAGAAATAAGGGAAAGAAACAAAAAGACAAGTTAGTTTTTTAGTAGAAGAAGGAATTAAATACTTGAAGGCATTAAGCAAATAAAGACATATAAAGAAGCGTAAAGTCACAATAATAGCCTGAAATGGTAAAAGCCTAAAATAAATCCCCAGCAGAGTCACCATGCTGTCGCGTCCCCTTTTTCTCGCGAAATCGGGTTTATGACATTTGGGAGGACAACTCGTTCCCTTTTGGGGAATTGGGTTTGATTTGAAGAGTCGCCACATAATGATTAAAGTGCATTAGGACACTAAGAAGGGTTTGATTTGAATAACCATAGATTGGGTAAGGGCTTGAAATTATCCCAAGGGGAAGGTGTTAGGCACCCCTCAGGATCCACTAGTGTGGTTCCCGGCCAAACTATTATTGTGAACTTAAGCGCAAATAACACATAGGCAAATAAAGACTTCAAGTAAGAGGGGATTTTCACATATTGGTTACAAATAAACAAAGTTAGAAAGAACCAAAAGAAAGCTGATTTTTCTTAAAGAAATAGTTTGAAATTGGAGAAGAAGCAAAGAAACAAAGAAACAAAGGGAGGGGGGGTCCTAGGTTTATAAATAATATGGATCACCCCACACAACATCCGGTAATCACTCCTTAGTGAGGGGCTACACGTGATGTTATCGCGTGGTCATCATATTCATATCTACCCTTTCCCACCCCGTTAAGGTATTAAAGCGCGGAATGGTCTCGTTTACTTATTGCATGCTATTACCCGCCCCAATCCTATCAGTCC
>NW_017680636.1:11892-12969 GCF_001879085.1 Nicotiana attenuata
AAAACTATTTTAGGAAAGAAGTTAAATAAGCACTTTGTGCAAAGTAGGCAATTAGGGGTAAATACATAGAAGTTTTATTTAACTACAGAATTTTGAAATATGCGGTTGTACAATTAAGGTAAGAAAATCAATTAGTAGCCAGTAAATCAAAGGTTAGAGATTTTGTATGAATGAACCAAGTCAGAAAAGCTGAGAAAGGTTTTTAACTTAAGTCGAGTCACAGGGAAAATCAGCAAACAAGGAAATAAAAATCAACCAGACCTATTCAGAAGGGAGTCTGAACTAATCACAAATTCGAATGCCATTTTAGAGGGAAGTTCATCACATATAAAGAGCATACAGACATGTCACGCATGAAAGAAGATGTCGTGTCATTGTAAAATCAGTAGAAGAATCCAGTGTAAAAGAGTTTAGGAGAGTTTAGGAAAAGTCAGAGTTGTATGAAAGACAAGGATGTCCCAACTCAGTTTAGAGACTCGAAATTGGTCTGAAGAGTTGGGGGTTTTGAAATAAAACCCTAGTTCAGGCAAATCACATAGCCAAACTTGGAAGAACCTCCAAATTATAGGGTTTCCACCATTAATCGAGTGCCAAGATGAGAGGGCAAACAATTAAATCGAAACAGGTTCAGAGATTCTCAGAAAAGAACTGAAACTTCTAACACGTTTCATTCAGCAACAGAAACATGATAGAAAAGTAACATGCAGAACACAGTAGAAGAGCTCAAAGAAAACAGAGTAGAAGAAACTAATTTGAAACATAATGGGAAAATTGATAAGAACTGTAGAAGAAGCATATTAAGACATTTTTAGAAGAAGCTTAACCAGAACTCAGTAGGTGGAACTTAATAAGAAACACCTAAGAACATAGTAAAGGAAGATACAGTAGGAGAAACACATAAGAATACAGTAGAGGAAAATACAGTAAAAAAAAGCAATGCAAGAACACGGTATAAGAAAATACAGTAGAAGGAGCATACAAGAACACCGTAGAAGAAGCATTCAAGAACATGAATGAAAAAAAAAATAACAAGAACACAATAGAGGCAAATAACACACAAAAAAGAAAAGTTAGAAG
>NW_017680637.1:0-1408 GCF_001879085.1 Nicotiana attenuata
CCACCGAATGCGTCTCCAACGAGCGGAGGGACTAACTGTATAGGGTCAAATTTGACCCTCAGCATCTCTACGCCAGTGGGTACGCCCAGTGAGTGTACGCCGACTAACGTAGCGGGTACGACTCGGACGTGGGGACAAAAGCGACATCGTTTAGGACTCAGTGTCTTCACTAGGGAGACGTTACCTGTCTTTGTAACTTTTTGATTCTTTCGAGGAAGGTCTCTTATTATATAAAGGAGACCTTCACATTGTAAAGGGGGGATTCTGATCTAATACAACTCTCTCATTTTCTGGCTTTCTCTCTCTATCTCTACCTCAAACGAACATATCTTATTGAGTTCATATTATCACTTTGCAATACTAGATCTACGACAATAATATCATCTTTGCATCTCTAGGTTTATTATATTTGATTACGATTTACCCTTTCCTTACTTTTAATTGTTTTCAAGCTTACAAAGTATATTGTTAACTTTTGAGCCAAACATTCATCATTAATCATCATGATCCCATACATGGTTAGGGATAGCGCACGGTTTACTTACCCTTATATGCATTTTTAAGAAATCCACAGTCATTGCTACTTATGATTATGTAACCAACAATTGGAGAGTTACTCATACTTCAGCCAACTTCATAAAGGGTGTGTCCCGGTTTCGCCATAGTTTTGGTTTTCCAATCTGGATTGACGACAAACAAGTGCTTTTCTTACTAGATCGTCATCGTCACGTGAAAGAGGTTCGACATTTGTACGAATATGATTCCGAGATGAACAGATTTAAAATTGCAGCAGTTTTGGACAAAGACGATACGGTAGTTCTTTATTGCATGCCTTCCTTCAGCCCAACATTAGCCAGTGTTCACTACTAGAAATCCGGTAAAAAGTGACCACAAAAAGCGACCAAAGTTGGTCGTTTATAGGCCTAAAAGCGACCAAAAAGCGACCAAACATGCCTGGTCGCAATATAGCTGGTCCCTTTATTTTAGGGACCAAAGTTGGTCGCTAATTAGCGACCAACTTTGGTCTCGAAGGTAAAGGACCAAATATTCCGGGTAAAGACTATAGCGACCAGCTTTGGTCGCTTTATTATTTTAATAATATAATTTTGACGACCAAAGGTGGTCTCTAAATGATAAAAAACATTTTTTTATTTATTATTAATCATAAAAAAGCGACCAACTTTGGTCTCTAATCCAAATATTATATTTTAAAATCTGAAAAATATAGACCAAGGTTGGTCGCTTTTTTATTAATTTTTTTTAAAAATAAGCGACCAACTTTGGTCGCTAATTTCAAGAATTTAACCTTTTTTTTTTAAAAAAAAGTAAGCGACCAAAGTTGATCGCTGTATTTCCAGAAATTATTTTTTTTTAATGGAATAGCGACCAAGGTTAGTCGCTTTTTGAG
>NW_017680637.1:8191-12969 GCF_001879085.1 Nicotiana attenuata
AATACGTTCTTAATATCTAAAAATATCTAAATATTGTGGCCCACAAAAAAGCCAAAAAATCAATTAAAGTGGACCTGGAAAGAGTACGTAATTATACACATATTATCCATAAATTTTCCATCTATTTTATATCTATCTACTATTTTTAGTTAAAGCAACGGGGGACGGCTATATCATGAATCAAATTGAAGATTAAAATCGATTTAGCAACTACAAGAAACCAGTTCACGTTAACTGCTAATATATTAATTTCTTAAATTTAGACCTATTATGTTATGCACAATTTTAGAGGTACTCTTCAATGTGCTTATCCATCAACTTCGTACATCATGAAATATAACTAGCAAAATGCTGTTATTTTCACGCAGGTTTATTTATCTGAGTATCTTTTATATCACGTCTATTCACAAAACACAGAGAGTAATAGACAGAGAATTAATTGTTGATAGTAATTGACAAAAGTTATGTAATTTTCACGATAACGTCAAACAAATGCGGATGTACTTGAAGAACAAATTTGGACCATAAGATAGTTAAAAGTTAGTTACACACATAAACTTTGTCGGTGATATAGTACTCTACTGTACTTGTCATAAGTGCAGAAAAATTCTGGTTTTAATTACCGCTTGTCTTTTCATGGCTTCTTTACTACTGTTTTTATTTTTCAATGGTGAATAATATTCATAAGGTAAGGTAAAGTCTGCATATACACTACCCACACTACCCTTTTCAAATTTTGTTAGTAAGCTGTAGTGGTAAAATAATACTGGAGAATATATAAAATAACATAAACAGAAATATAAATAAAACAAAGGTTAATCCGAGCCCACTGAATTCACAGTGTTTCCTTAAGAAATTTAATCCCCTCCTAGTACCCAAGGTTATGGATTATTTCCTCCCATGATAGAACGAATTACACACTGGTGTAGTGGTACTTCAAATCCCAGTGTTTCAGCAAACACAAAGTTCGGTAGCAAATCACACTTACTGTAGCTTTCTTAGAAGTTAAAAAGTATGCAGAAGAAAGGAGGAGAAACTCAGAAATTCGTATAGAAATTCTGAGAGAATGAACTTGTATTTATAGTCAATGTTGGGCTGAAATCTGAAGAGGTGCAACTCATCAGAATGGCTGTTTATGCAAAACGGCCACAACATAAATGCCATAACATAAATTTCTATTTACTCAACAATAAACAGGGAAAATTGAAGAGGGTAGTTAATTTTCTGTTACCAAAATAGAAAACGGAAAAATGGAAACGGTTGGATTTTAATATTAATATATTTAATAATATTTCTGTTAATATTTACTATTAACAAACAAATTCAATCGATCATTTGACCAAATCCGAAGCCGAGCGAACGACGACGACAACGACGCGAGGCTTGCCTTCTTCTCAACTCTTTAAGAGCTAGAAGAAGAGCAATTGCTTATATGCCCATTAAAAACATCTTCCTCTTCCAATATGGGACAATGTCGCTTTGTCAAGGGGGGAAACTTAAAATTTTACTTAAAAATTTCATTTCCCTCCATTTCCTATTCACCCTCTTTTAAGCATTTAATATACTTAAAATCCGAACAATCCCCCACATGAATGGGAATGGCTATATCACGGAAATATGCATGAAAACTGTGTGATTCGCAAGCAAGGATTAATTGCATCTGGATAAGTAAGTTCCCTTTGAACTTTCCGTAGTGAACTTATGTCGGATATACTCGGTCAATCGGTAGATTTGATATCTTTGAACCGTCGAACTTTGGTGTATACCTAGACAACCATAAGTCACACAACCAACCCTTAACTGTCTTTGGTTCTCATTGTTGTGTTCGTTTCAGCCATGAACACCGCCTGGTTTCATAAGTGCGTAGAGAACTAGCCTTACAAATTCTCCTTGAAGTGGCTAACACTTCACACTTATATAGGTGATTCCTAAACGTGTCATCCCGTAGATACACTATTTGATATACCCCGTATCAAATTTAGAAATCATTAAAAAGCCTTAATGCTTTATCCTTGATACTGAACATTGCCTCATCACGATAATGGACCAAAATTTTAGTTGACAATGTTGAACCGTCATTAATGACTTTGTTTGATCTCCTTGAACCTAGATCTTGGGATCTCCAGTCTTCTAGGTAGAGTTACCGCCACAATGACTTGTTCTCGGCCATAGTCCCATTCCCCTTGATGATTTCTCAACTACCTCTCTAGTTAGGCCTTTTGTAGGTGGATCCGACACATTATCACTTGACCTTACATAGTCAATCGTGATAATTCCTCTAGAGAGTATTTGCCTAACAGTTTTATGTCTTCGCCGTATATGACGAGATTTACCGTTATACATAACGCTCCCAGTCCTTCCAATTGCTGCTTGACTATCACAATGTATGCATATTGGTGCCAACGGTTTGGGCTAAAATGGAATGTCTTCCAAGAAATTCCGGAGCCATTCAGCTTCTTCACCGGCTTTATCTAAGGCTATGAACTCAGCCTCCATTGTAGAGCGGTCGATACAAGTTTGTTGGACGACTTCCAAGATACCGCACCTCCACCAATAGTGAATACATATCCACTTGTGGACTTGGAATCAGTTGAACCGGTGATCCAATTTGCATCACAATATCCCTCAATCACAGCAGGATATTTACTGTAGTGCAAAGCAGAGCCCTGGGTATGTTCTAAATAATCCCAAAACTCGTTTCATTTCCATCCAATGAGATTGACCTGGATTGCTCGTGTATCAACTCAATTTACTTATAGCACAAGCTATATCTGGTCGTGTACAATTCATGATGTACATTAAGCATCCCAGCACACGAGCATAATCCAATTATGACATGCTTTAGCCTTTGTTCTTTGCTAATGCAAGATTCACGTCAATTGGAGTCTTTGCAACTTTAAACCCTAAGTGCTTGAATTTTTCAAGTACTGTCTTAATATAATGAGATTGTGACAATGCCAGACCTTGAGGAGACTTATGGATCTTAATCCCCAGAATTAAATCAGCAACCCCAAGTCTTTCATATCAAACTTGCTAGTTAGCATACGCTTAGTAGCATTTATGTTGGCAATATCATTACTCATTATCAGCATATCATCCACATATAAGCAAACAATCACTATGTGATTTGGAATATTTTTAATGTACACACATTTATCATGTTAATTCATATTAAAACTATTTGACAACATTGTTTGGTCAAATTTCGCATGCCATTGCTTGGGTGCTTGTTTTAGTCCGTAAAGGGACTTAACAAGTCTACATACCTTCTTTTCTTTACCTGGAACCACAAACCATTCAGGTTGTTCCATGTAGATTTCTTCCTCCAAATCTCCATTCAAGAAGGCCGTCTTAACATCCATTTGATGAATTTCAAGATCATAAACTGCAGCTAACGCTACTAACGTTCGTATGGACGTAATTCTTGTAGCTGGAGAGTATGTATCAAAGTAGTCAAGACTTTCTCGTTATTCATACCCTTTGACTAAAAGCCTTGCCTTAAATTTATCAATAGTGCCATCATCTTTTATTTTCCTCTTAAAGATCCATTTAGAAGCCAATGGTTTTCCAGGAGGAAGATCAACCAATTTCCATGTATCGTTGTTCAATATGGATTCTATTTCACTATTGGCTGCCTCTTTCCAAAACAACGATTCCGAAGAAGACATAGCTTCTTTAAATGTTCGAGACTCATTTTCCAATAAGAAAGTCACAAAATCTGGTCCAAATGAAGTAGACATTCTTTGACGTTTACTACGTCTTGGATCCTCTTGATTAAATGTACTTTCTTTTATTTCTTCCCGAGGTCGTTTAGATCCTTCACCAATCGACTCACATTCCTTTTTATACGGATATATATTTTCAAAGAACTCAGCATTATCTGATTCTATAACCGTATTAATATGAATGTCGAGATTTTTTGATTTATGAACCAAAAATCGATATGCTTTACTATTGGTCGCATATCCTATGAAAATACAATCAATGGTTTTCGGTCCTATTTTCACCCTTTTGGGTTTAGGAACTTGCACTTTTGCCAAACACCCACACACTTTAAAATAATTCAAGTTGGGCTTCTTTCCTTTCCATTTTTCATATGGAATGGATTGTGTTTTGCTATGGTGTACTCGATTTAGTATTCGGTTAGCCGTAAGAACGGCTTCCCCCACAAGTTCTGTGGAAAACCAGACTTTATCAATAATGCGTTCATCATCTCATTTAATGAACGATTCTTTATTTCTGCAATCCCATTGGATTGGGGCGTGTAAGGGGCCGTTGTTTGATGAATAATTCCATATTCTAAACATATTTGTTTAAAAGGAGATTCATATTCACCACCCCTATCACTTCTTATCATTTTGATTTTCTTGTTAAGTTGCGTTTCAGCTTTATTTTTGTATTGCTTGAATGCGTCTATTGCTTCATCTTTGCTATTAAGTAAGTAAACATAGCAATATCGAGTACTATCATCAATAAAAGTTATGAAATACTTCTTTCCACCGCGAGATGGTATTGACTTCATATCGCAAATATCTGTGTGAATTAAGTCCAAAGGATCTGAATTCCTTTCAACTGACTTATAAGGATGTTTAACATACTTAGATTCCACACATATTTGACATTTTGATTTGTCGCATTCAAATTCAATACTTCCAAGTTAATCATTTTCCGCAAGGTTTTATAATTGACATGACCCAAACGTATATGCCATAATTCATTTGACTCAAGTAAGTAAGACGAAGCTGAAATTTTATTATTATTCTCAACAACCATTACAT
>NW_017680638.1:0-10826 GCF_001879085.1 Nicotiana attenuata
GGTCGCCTAAGAGCTTGGAGAAAAAGAGGTTTTGTGAAATTTCTAATGAATCCCGTAGCTACAGTTTTCTGAAGTTTAAAAAATTTAACTGGGCGAAAATACTCTATGCGATCGCGAAGAAGGTCATGCGATCGCATAGGGGAAGGGAAGGTTGGTCTCTGCGATCGCGAACCAAGCTTTGCGATCGCATAGAAGAAGGGACTTCGCCTTTTCAGGTTTGGTTTAATGAACTGCGATCGCGGAAGAAAGATGCGATCGCATGGAATGAATTGTGGCTAGGCTACGCGATCGCGGATGAATCTATGCGATCGCATAGAACAAAACTGGGCACCTGGAAGCTTACACTATGCGATCGCGAGGCTGCCTATGAGATCGCATAGGACTAAATATCAGACACCAGAACTGCTACTTTCTGCAACTTTTTCTAAGTCTAAACCATCCCGAAACACATCCGAAACACACCCGAGCCCTCGGGGCTCCTAACCAAACACATGCTCTAACTCATCAACATCATACGAACTTATCCGAGTGATCAAATCGCCAAAATAACATCAAAAACAATGAATCAAACCTCAAAATCAAGAGTTTTTCCTCAAACTTCATTAAGTTTCAAATTTAGAACTTTAAGTCTGAATCACGTCAAACGACGTCCGATTTTAACCAAACTTTACAGGAAGGACTTAAAACATATATAAGACCTGTACCGGGCGCCGGAACCAAAATATGGGCCCGATACCGACACGTTCTAATCAAATATCATTTCAATTTTCCTTAACAATTTCAGAAAAACAATTTCTTTTAAAAATTCATTTCTCGCGCTCGGGACCTCAGAATTCGATTCCGGGCATACGCCCGAGTCCCATATTTTTCTACGGACCCTCCGAGACCGCCAAATCACGGGTCCGGGTCTGTTTCCCAAAATATTGACCAAAGTCAAATTTATTCATTTTAACATCAAAACTTAGCATTTTTCACAGAATTTCATATTTTAAGTTTTTCGGCTACGTGCCCGGACTACGCACGCAATTCAAGGTGACTCTAAATGAGGTTTTCAATGCCTCGGAAGAACATAATTATTATAAAAAATAGGTGATGACCCCTTTGGATCGTCACATTCTCCACCTCTAAAACAATCGTTCGTCCTCGAATCGACAGAAGAAAGAAGTACCTGAGTCGGGGAAAAGATGAGGATAACGGCTCCGCATATCGGACTCGGACTCCTAGGTCGATGCCTTAGGAGGCTTAGCTCTCCACTGAACACGAACAGAAGGAAAAATCTTCGACCTCAACTGACGAACCTGCCGGTCTAGAATAGCCACCGGCTCCTCCTCATAAGACAAGTCCTTGTCCAACTAGACAGTGCTTAAATCTAACACGTGGGCTGGATCGCCGTGATACCTCCGAAGCATGGACACATGAAATACTGGATGCACGGCTGATAAGCTCGACGGCAAAGCAAGTCTATAAGCCACCTCTCCCACTTGATCAAGAATCTCAAACGGACCAATGAACCTAGGGCTAAGCTTGCCCTTCTTCCCAAACCTTATCACGCCCTTCATAGGCGACACTCGGAGCAATACCCGCTCACCAACCATAAAAGCCACATCTCGAACCTTGCGATCTGCATAGCTCTTTTGCCTGGACTGAGCTGAACGAAGCCTATCCTGAATGATCCTGACCTTGTCCAAGGCCTCCTAAACCAGATCCGTACCCAACAACCGAGCATCTCCCGGCTCAAACCATCCAACCGGAGATCGGCACCGTCTACCATATAAAGCCTCATAAGGAGCCATCTGAATGCTCGATTGGTAACTGTTGTTGTAGGAAAACACTGCTAAGGGCAAAAACTGATCCCACGAACCTCCAAAGTCGATAACACAAGCTCGGAGCATATCCTCCAAAATTTGAATAGTCCGCTCGGACTGACCGTCCGTTTGGGGATAAAATGCTGTGCTCAACTCAACCCGGGTGCCCAACTCTCGCTGAACTGCTCTCCAAAAGCGCGAGGTAATCTACGTACCCCGGTCCGAAATGATAGATACGGGCACACCATGAAGGCGAACAATCTCCCGATATAGATCTCAGCTAACCTCTCGGATGAATAGGAGACTGCCACAGGAATGAAATGTGCTGACTTGGTCAGCCTATCAACAATGACCCATACTGCGTCGCACTTCTTCCGAGTCAGCGGAAGTCCAGTAACAAAGTCCATAGTGATCCGCTCCCACTTCCACTCAGGAAGCTCAATCCTCTAAAATAAACCACCAGGCTTCTGATGCTCGTACTTAACCTGCTGACAGTTCAAACAACGAGCCACATATGCTATGATATCCTTCTTCATTCTACGCCACCAATAATGCTGCCGCAAATCCTGATACATCTTCGCGGCGCTCGGATGAATAGAGTACGTGGATCTATAGGCCTCCTCCAATATCAACTCTCGGAGCCCATCCACATTAGGCATACATACGCGACCCTGCAATCTCAAGAATCCATCATCATCTAAGGTAACATGCCTGGCACCTCCGCGCTGCACCGTGACTCTAAGGACACACAAATGGGGATCATCACATTGCCGATCACGGATACGCTCCAATAATGAAGAACGAGCGACCGTGCAAGCTAACACACGACTGGGCTCAGAAACATCCAGTCTCACGAACTGATTGGCTAAAGCCTGAACATCCAAAGAAAGCGGCCTCTCACCGACCAGAATATAAGCAAGACTGCCCATACTGGCTGACTTCCTACTCAAAGCATCGGCCACCACATTGGTCTTTCCCGGATGATATAAAATGGTGATATCATAATCCTTCAACAACTCCAACCACCTTCTCTGCCTCAAATTCAACTCCTTTTGCTTGAACAAGTACTGAAGACTCTTGTGATCCGTGAACACCACATATGCCACGCCATACAGATAATGCCTCAAAATCTTCAATGCGTGAACTATGGCTGCCAACTCCAAATCATGAACCGGATAGTTCTTCTCATGAATCTTCAACTGCCTCGAAGCATAGGCAATGACCTTGCCATCCTGCATCAACACTGCTCCAAGCCCAACACGGGAAGCATCACAATAGATTGTATAAGGCCCAGAACCCGTGGGCAAAACCAACACCGGTGCCGTAGTCAGAGCTGTCTTGAGCTTCTAAAAGCTCGCCTCACACTCATCCGACCATCTGAATTGGGCACCCTTCTGGGTCAATCTGGTCATCGGGGCTGCAATGAATGAAAACCCCTCCACGAACCGTCGATAGTAGCCTGCCAACCCCAAGAAACTCCGAATCTCTGTAGCTGATGCTGGTCTAGGCCAGTTCTTGACTGCCTCAATCTTCTTTGGGTCCACCTGAATACCCTCTGCTGATACAACATGACCCAGAAATGCAACTGAACCCAACCAGAATTCACACTTCGAGAACTTAGCATATAACCGACTATCCCTCAAAGTCTGAAGAACCACTCTAAGGTGTTGCTCGTGCTCCTCCTGGCTGTGGGAGTATATCAATATATCATTAATGAAAACTATCACGAATGAGTCCAAATAAGGCCTGAACACTCGGTTCATCAGATCCATGAAAGCTGCTGGGGCATTTGTCAACCCGAATGACATAACCAAGAACTCATAATGCCCGTACCGAGTGCGGAAGGCTGTCTTAGGGACATCGGATGCCCTAATCCTCAACTGATGGTAGCCAGATCGCAAGTCAATCTTGGAAAAATACCCTGGCACCCTGGAGCTGGTCGAACAAATCATCAATCCTCGGTAGCGGATACTTATTCTTGATCGTTACCTTGTTCAGTTGCCGGTAATCAATACACATTCTCATTGACCTATCCTTCTTCTTGACAAATGACATCGGCGCACCCCAAGGTGAGACACTGGGTCTAATGAAACCCTTCTCAAGCAAATCCTGCAATTGTTCCTTTAACTCCTTCAACTCTAGCGGGGCCATACGATATGACGGGATAGAAATGGAATGAGTGATCAAAACCAGATCAATGCAGAAGTCAATATCCCTGTCGGGTGGCATACCCGGCAGGTCTAAAGGGAAAACATCAAGAAACTCACAAACAACGGGCACAGAATCAATAGAGGGAACCTCATCACCAGAATCACGAACATAGGCTAAATAGGCCAAATACCCCTTCTCGACCATACGCCGAGCCTTCACATACGATATAACACTGCAGGTAGAATAACCAGGAGTCCCTCTCCACTCTAAACGAGGCATACTCGGTAAAGCTAAGGTCACGGTCTTGGCATGACAGTCCAAGATAGCGTGATAGGGTGATAACCAGTCCATCCCCAATATAATATCGAAGTCAACCATATCTAAAAGCAGCAAATCTACGCGAGTCTCAAGACCCCCAATCACCACAACACAAGAACGATGGACTCGATCGACCACAATAGAGTTACCCACCGGTGTAGACGAATAAACAGGAATACCCAATGCATCACAAGGCATGACCAAATACGGGGCAAAATAAGATGACACATACGAATACGTGGACCCCGGATCAAACAACACTGAAGCATCCTTATCACAAACCAGAACAATACCTGTAATAACCGCATCTACTGGGTGACTGTCATGGATCCCTGATGGAGACGCTCGAACTGTCTCCGATAGGCCTCTCACTGAGTAATAGGGAGAAACTTCTCCAGAAATAGCTGTGTGAACTGCTCCCATGTCAAGGCTGGCAATCCTGCTGGTCTAGCTAAACAATAATCCCTCCACCAAGTCTTGGCGGATCCAGACAAGCGAAATGTAGCGAAATCAACCCCATTGGTCTCAACAATACCCATGTTCCGAAGAACCTCGTGGAAGCTGTCCAAATAATCCTAGGGATCCTCGGTAGATGCACCGCTGAAGTTAGTAGTGAAGAGCTTGGTGAACCTCGGCGAAGTAGTGACGAGGCTAGACCGGACTACCACATAAACTTGTGCAGTTATATATACATATATAGCAGAAACGAGATACAGAGACAAGTAATCAATATGGGAGGGGGAGCATGCTATGGGGGAAATAACAATTTCAAGTAAAAGTCGTCCAGTAACAAAGGAAACAACACAACTCAGACATTAATAAAGAATCAGAAAGCAACAAGTGCACGGCATCACCCTTCGTGCTTTTACTCACATCCTCACCAAACAATGATATAATAAAACGTGCACGGCATCACCCTTCGTGCTTTTACTCTCTTTCCTCACATATAATCAATAGAATCGGCATGGAATGGTACATCGTGCGGCACGACATCACCCTTCGTGCTTTACTCTCTTTCCTCACAATAGACAAGCAATGCACGGCATTACCCTTCGTTCTTTAACACTCTTCCTCACCCAAACAACAATCACAAACAAGGGGCAAGGGAATAAATAAAATAATAATAGAAATCCCGGCAAGGGAACACAATTAAACAATTAAATCCCGGCAAGGGTACAACATCAATAATCTCAACGTCCCGGCAAGGAAAAATAATCAATAAGCAACAATATCACGGCAAGGGAGCAATTTAAATACTCTTTCTCTTCCTTTCACTTTTATTTCATATCTCACTTTACCACTTGAGCCAATGCTCCAAAGGGTTCAACCATTTCATGTACGTTCACAATTGTAATATAACTTGAGCCAACGCTCCTCGATATTCATAGGTCACAATTTCCTTTCACAAGCTTTTCACAACAAATAGGAATCATCATCAAGGCAAGAGAAATACAAAGAAATCAAGATATTCATAATTTAAAGACTCACGGTCATGCTAGACACCAACGTATAGATACTCGTCACCATGCCTATACGTCGTACTCGACAATTACCACATAGCAAATAGGACTCAACTCCTAATCCCTCAAGCTAAGGTTAGACCAAACACTTACCTCAAACTTCCACGGCCAATTCAATCCTCAATAACCGCCTTTCCTCTCGAATTCAGCTCCAAATCAATTGTATCTATACAATAATGACTTCAATACATCAATAAATGCTAAACAACACGAACCCAATGCCTAATTATAGCTTTTCCATCATATTTCCCAAAAACTCAAAAATCGACCCCGGGCACGCTTGGTCAAAACACGAGGTTCGGACCAAAATCAAATCACCCGTTCACCCACGAGCTCGAATATATAATTTGTTTTCAAATTCGACCCCAAAACGAGGTCTAAATCAGGAAAAATCAAAAATCCCTAACTTTACCCAAATACCCAATTTTCTACCTTAAATCACATGTTTTAGGCCTAGGATTTCAGTAGATATTGAAGGAATTGGAAGAAAATAAGCTAATAATTACTAACCCAAGAGGTTTTTGTGAAGAATCACTTCAATGGTCGCCTAAGAGCTTGGAGAAAAAGAGGTTTTGTGAAATTTCTAATGAATCTCGTAGCTATTGTTTTCTGAAGTTTAAAAAATTTAACTGGGCGAAAATACTCTATGCGATCGCGAAGAAGGTCATGCGATCGCATAGGGGAAGGGAAGGTTGGTCTCTGCGATCGCGAACCAAGCTTTGCGATCGCATAGAAGAAGGGACTTCGCCTTTTCAGGTTTGGTTTAATGAACTGCGATCGCGGAAGAAAGATGCGATCGCATGGAATGAATTGTGGCTAGGCTACGCGATCGCGGATGAATCTATGCGATCGCATAGAACAAAATCGGGCACCTGGAAGCTTACACTATGCGATCGCGAGGCTGCCTATGCGATCACATAGGACTAAATATCAGACACCAGAACTGCTACTTTCTGCAACTTTTTCTAAGTCTAAACCATCCCGAAACACACCCGAGCCCTCGGGGCTCCTAACCAAACACATGCACTAACTCATCAACATCATACGAACTTATCCGAGCGATCAAATCGCCAAAATAACATAAAAAACAATGAATCAAACCTCAAAATCAAGAGTTTTTCCTCAAACTTCATTAAGTTTCAAATTTAGAACTTTAAGTTCGAATCACGTCAAACGACGTCCGATTTTAACCAAACTTTACAGGAAGGACTTGAAACATATATAAGACCTGTACCGGGCGCCGGAACCAAAATACGGGCCCGATACCAACACGTTCTAATCAAATATCATTTCAATTTTCCTTAACAATTTCAGAAAAACAATTTCTTTTAAAAATTCATTTCTCGCGCTCGGGACCTCGGAATTCGAGTCCGGGAATACTCCTGAGTCCCATATTTTTCTACGGACCATTCGGGACCGTCAAATCACGGGTCCGGGTCCGTTTACCCAAAATGTTGACCAAAGTCAAATTTATTCATTTTAACATCAAAACTTAGCATTTTTCACAGAATTTCATATTTAAGTTTTTCGGCTACACGCCCGGACTGCGCACGCAATTCGAGGCGACTCTAAATGAGATTTTCAAGGCCTCGAAAGCATAGAATTAATTAAAAAAATAGGTGATGACCCCTTTGGGTCGTCACACACATGCCTTGCTCACATGCCATCAAGTGCTTTCAACAAGTTGGTTTAGGTGCAACCAACTATGTTGATCAACAATATAGTGTTGCGAAGTACCTAAACACATATAGTGGGCAGTTGCAGCCAGTGGGTGCTGAGCATTATTGGCCGCCTGAACCATTTAAAATGGTGTGTAACAAGTCCTATTTGCGTCGAATACAGGTGCAGAAGAGAACGCGTATACGGAACCAAATGGATGTTAGTGATACCGTTTATGCGCGCATATGTGGTATATGCTCGCAAACAGGACACGGCCGTCGAAAATATCCTTCGACTGGTTTGGGTGGCAATAGTACTCAAGCTCGTGGTGGTCCTTCTTCTATTATGCCTACTATCAATGAGTTTATGTTGTAATATTTAGTTGTTTTGTTTATGTTGCAAGTTTTATAAAATAAAATTGTGTTTGTTAATTATGAGTTGAACATTTCCATTTCAGCTTTTTTAATGATATCAATTTTTTTTATATATTCGGAAGAACTGGAAACAACATTGAAATATCATAAAGCTAATTAATTTAATTTTAATTATGTTTTTTATTTTATATATGTGTGTTGTCTTGTCGAACTGACATAAAGCTGTTTCGTACCCGTCAGAACCTTTAACACGCAACGCATAGCGCGGTCAAATACTACGTTATATGTGTATATAGCGCGGTTAAATAGTACGTTATGTGTGTTGTCTTGTCGAACTGAAAAGGCTGCCCAACTGACATAAAGTTGTTTCGCACCCGTCAGAACCTTTAACACGCAACGCATAACGCGGTCAAATACTACATTGTGTGTGTATATAGCGCGGTTAAATAATACGTTATGTGTGTTGTCTTGTCGAACTGAAAAGGCTGCCCAACTGACATAAAGTTGTTTCGTACCCGTCAGAACCTTTAACACGCAACGCATAGCGCGGTCAAACACTACGTTACGTGTGTCGATATAGCGCGGTAAGATACTACGTTATGTGTGTTGTCTTGCCTACAAATAACGGGCCCATTCTAGTTATTTTCTGCGTTCAGCAATAAGTAATAGCAAATCTGTCAAGAAAAGCAAGGTTTTTTTAACGCAAAAATGGCTCAACCTCTTTATGTACCAACGTGCGAGTATGGAAAAAAATGCATGATGCAAAGATGTTGGGATAATGGTGAAGTTGGACGGCGCTACTGGCACTGTATGAACATGTTTTATAAGGTTCCCGACGAACCTATTTGCAATTTTGAGGTATGGGTTGATGAACCCTGTTATCAGGAATACTACAAAGAATATTTGCAGCATCTTCATAATGTGTGTTTACAACAGGGGGAACGTGAAAGAGAACATAAAAGAGAGGTTGCGGAGTTGAAGGCGAAACTTAAAGAGGTAGAAAAAGAAGAAAAAAATAAGCTGGAAGAACAATTTAAGTGGTTGGAGCAAAAAATAATGGGCGGCAGGGACTAAACATTGACATGTATGTGTTTAGTGTGTTACTTTATCTTTATGTTTCCCGTGTCGTGTATTTTTATTTGTTGTACTGAATTTTAATTATGTTAAGTTGGTATGTTTGTATTTGTGTTGTAGTATTAAACTAAATTAATTGTACTGAACTTTATTTTCATTAATTGTAATGGAAGTTAAGTTTTAATGCTTGTGTTTGTGTTGTAGTACGAAACTAATTAAATAAAAATTATTGTTAATGTATTACAAAAGTATTATTTACATCAAATACAAAAAAAAGTGAAGAAAATCAATGTGTCCCGCATCCAGTGTGCTTCTACGCAGCCGCTGGCCTGAGGTGCATCGCATCCAGCCTGGGTACGCTATCGGGATCGTCATCATCAAGTCGCCTCCTTATAGCTGGATGCGCCGCAGTATGATCATCAGTGGTGCTGACAGGATCGGTAGAAGGGGCCGTCAGTCCAGCAGAAACCTACATAAGAATAGAAAGATCAGTATAGCAAAGTATATAATAAGTCACAACAATTTAAATTGTCTTACCACCATCTCGTCGGGCTCCTGAATGTAATCATCTGTCGTAGTCATGTCAGCATCGCGTTCAGCCTTAAAAAGGAAATTAATAAAGTTATGGAAAATAAAGACAAATTCTAATTCAATACTAAGAAAACCATACCTGCGCCTGTGATGATGAACCATAACTCAGCCGGCCTACTATGTAAATCTCGTGTCGGCCGCTCCTCAGCAACAGTAGACGGGACTGGAAAGTATGTATCCCAATCCACTCTAGAAAGGTCCGTGCCCGTGATCAATAATTGACTTGACGGGGTCACCTGCAAAGTCCCTAGAGTGAGATCCATCCCAAGGCTATATGACGGCATGTCCGTCTCATGTAGGCCACCCGGCAGATCGGCAGCAACATAATCAGCAGGGGCCTCAACGCCTCCTTGCTGGGGACCACCTCCTCTCCACCCACCGCCACGTCGTCCGGCACCCCCGCCTCGTCGGGCACCACCACCTCGTCGGACACCACCACCTCGTGCCACACCAGGGCCTCGCTTGTACTGCTCTGGCTCCACATAATCAGGCATGTGTGCCAAACACTGATCCTCCCGGGCTCGCTGCAGTGTCCGGGCAGCCAACTCTACAAATCGACGGCTGTAATCCTGCAAGGCGGCTGCAGGATCGCCGACATAATCCTGCATCTGTAGTCCCATCTGATAGACTGTATGTAGTCCAATAGCCTGCACAATGTACAAAATATAAACTACATATATTGCACTAAAATACAGTTATATAATTAATAATAACAGAAAACATACCAGGGCTCGTGTCGCCCGGCGTATGGAACGTACCGACCGCCAGCCTGATGAATAGGGTTCCCGATAAAAATTCGGGTGACGTGCCGGTACCAGGACATATACCTCTGAATAGCCACCTCCTGGATCTGTGTAGGTGGGGGCAGAATCATGTGATCTTGATGGTCCCAAATATGGATCTGCGCCGCTAACCATGCCATAAATGCGTCGTCCGCCCTGCAACGATCATCCCTCTGATAATGTGTAGGCTCCCATATAGGCCCCCTCGGTATATACTGCAGGTGGCCAAACTGCCGAAGTACCCGCTCCGAGGCATGATGCTCCACAATATCGAGGCATATGAGTGGGGAAGAAGTGCTCCAAATCAGTCGGCCGGCCGAGCAATAAGGTGGCAGGGAAGCTATCAAATCGTCGTTGTATGGCGTCCAGATGAACTATAAAATAAGAACATGAAACGTGAGTATGCGCAACACTAAGTTAATCTATACCAGGTAAGTTTAGGTACATATTTACCTGTGCGCCCTCCAGCAGATCCAACACATCCCTGTAGAGGGGGAGATTATGATGAGCATCATACTCTCGTGAAAGTGTACGGCGGAGAACCCACCTCCT
>NW_017680638.1:11899-12965 GCF_001879085.1 Nicotiana attenuata
TGAATATTTATGTGTGTCAAATTCAATATTTTGATAATTTTGTGTGTGTTTGTTTTATAATTTAAATTCTTAATTTATAATTATTTAATTGTACAAAGTATATATACCTATTGGGTTCCAGGCTCGATATTTGAGACCCAGTAGCACCAAACTATCATGAATATTTATGTGAGTCAAATTCAATTTTTTGATTATTTAATTGTACAAAGTATATATTTTCATCTACCAGTATAAGAAATACTTAAACTACAGGGATTCTACGCTAAAATACTATACAGTTTAATACGCTAATAAATAAACTAAATATAAACAACAAATACATTTTAATCACATAACATTCACAAAAATACATATAACATACTAATTTCGTAAATAAAACACAAAACGACATGAAAATACTAATATCTAAATCCGGGTATTAGCATAAAAAATTAAATCTCAAATTTACATTTTTTTAGAATACTAATATCTAAGTCCGGATAAATATAACATACTAGTTTCTCAAATAAAACACAAAACGGCATGGAAACACTAATATTTAAATCCGGATATTAACATAAAAAATTAAATCTCAATTTTATATTTTTTTAGAACACTAATATCTAAGTCCGGATAAATATAACATACTAGTTTCGCAAATAAAATACAAAACGACATGGAAACACATTCAATCAACTAATATGCATTATTATACAAGTTTCGACATAAAATAAATTAAAATACCTCGATGTAGTGTTTTGTGTGAAAATTTGAAGACAAAGGAGTTAAACCGCAATAATACAATGCTCTACTACGATGTGTGACCTACGTTCTTAACCTTTTGTGTGACGGGAGGGGCCCACATTTTTTTTTAATTTTTAAAAACGAGCAGGGGGGGGGGGGGGACCAGAAGCAGTGAAGGTTAAAAAAAATGGGGGAAAGGGTTTCTGGTCGGGGAAGAAGACGAAGGGTAATATTTAATTAAGGGTATACCGTTTTTTTTTGGACGTTATATGTATAGCGTATAAATTCAAAACGCTATATATGTCAGTCAAATCGTCAGGCTATATAGCGTCCAAATACAAGA
>NW_017680639.1:0-12962 GCF_001879085.1 Nicotiana attenuata
TTATCTTAAGTCCTATCACCTCTCGTCTCTTCCTTCACCTGACTATGAACACTGTAATACCGTCATCTTTTTGATCTATCATTTGTCATCCATGTATCACATCTTACTCCTAATACTTTCTTATCTCTCTTCTCATTTCCCTGCTAATATTTCTGCATATCCCTTTCTTGTGAAAACATCAACAAGACATTCTTTTGCTTTTAGCTCCCCTTGCTTCATTCATCAGCTCTTCGAGTTGCTCAACGTCCTCGCTCTACTAGGGACGAGAGTCACACTAAGGTAATATTTATCCCTTCCAGGCTTTCAGTGCCTATCTTCTGAATTTTTTGATCATGCTAGTATTCACATCTAATTATAATATTCTAGAGTGCACCATCTGGGTGTCTTACAATGATATTTATTAGCACATTTAATATACTTCGGAAATGTCAACTAACACAAACAATCCTTCCACCATTTTGGGTTACTCTAACCCCAACTGGATCCTGATGCCCCATCCTTTTCTTAAACTACACACGTAAGCCCCCATATGGCATAACTGAGATGGGTATGGCCAATTATACATACCTCTATTACAATTTAAGCTTAATCAAAATGCTTATATTTCCCTGCTTGAATTGTAAATACTAATGATCTTCATTAATTGGGCGCCTCGTACCCTTCTTCATCTTGCATGTTTTACTTGTTCAAACATGTACCTATCTTCTGAATATCTCATTGATCTTTTTTACCATAAGAGTGGATAGGCATTCTTGCCTTAGGGATCCTTGTCAAGAAGCTTACACATCTTAGTATACACATTATCTGCTAAAAACCTCATATTTACACATCATAAGCACGTTGCAAATTCGAGTCCCACTGACTTAAGTCTTCCTCAGCAACATGCAATATCTTACCAACTGTCTTTTGGATGCATGTATCATCGTATTACGAATAAAATACAATTTAGGAAATTGACTTCTTAGAACTGAGCTCTACCACATGATCTAGTGTAAGAAGAAAGAGTGAGAGTCCTAAATTCCTTGTAGCCTCCTGCGTATAAGTGTGTTGCACAACACACCCATAAACAAGACTCTACAAGACACGGCTTGTAGAGTCCCTAGGATAGAATTGCTCTGATACCATTTCTGTTGCGCCCCGAACCTGGGGGGCAAGACCGGCAACCAATGCCTCACCTAACCTTGTGTACCAACTTACGACTAAGGGACTCTGAATATATAATGTCATACTTTGGCCATGCGCCACATTGCAAGACAATTTGCAAACGCTTACTAAACATCAATATAAAGGTGGGCCGGAAAGCCCGTCATAACTACTACAACTGGCAAACCAATCAAAATATACACACAAGGCCTACAAGCCCAACATATTGCACTAACTGACAGTATATGTCTATAAGCCTCTACAGATGGATATACTGTGATCGTAATACGGCCCCGACCTACTCATAATATATATACATATATACATAAGATGTACATAAAGCTCTACACCTGGCAACTCCAAATGGCTTGGAGCTTACCGATCAAGCTGAACTCGGCAACACCTAATGTGGAGGTCAACCCGTCTGTCTGTCTGAACCTGCACGCATGAAATGCAACACCCCCAGAAAACGGACGTCAGTACGAAATAATGTACCGAGTATGTAAGGCAATATACTGAAAGCTGTCAAAGACAATATGTCACGACCCAAATTCCACCAAAGGTCGTGATGGCACCGGACACCACTGTCAGGCAAGCCAACCCCAAAATACTTAATTAAGTTCTCATTTTAATACTCTTAAAAACTATTACTTTCCTTCAAATTTACCAGTAAAAGACAATCGCTTCAATTAAAATCAAATAATAAGCAATTAATACAAAATACTTCATAACCATCCCAGAAACCGGTGTCACGAGTGCATGAGCAATTCTAAGAAAAATCGAATAAAGTACAACAGCTGTCCGGAATACAAATTGGAGAGAAAAAAATAAAATCTCGAGAGAGACTATACTAGCTGCGGGTCGCCTCGAGTAATGCAGCTCACCTAGTCCAAGTTTCATCCATGCTGCTACGCTCTGTAGGCCACTAGTAGTACATGTGCCTGTGCGACAAAAATGCACAGAAGTGTAGTATGAGTACAAAAACAACGTGTACTCAGTAAGTATCCCGCCTAATCTCGAAGAAGTAGAGACGAGATGGCAACTTCGACACTTACTAAGGGTCCAGTAATAATATTATTAATGCGATGACTCACGGATTTATTAAGAACAACAGTAAAATTTATATGAGTCACTAAACAGGTGCAAGTTCCTTTTTTCTTTATTTAAAGTCTCCGGATTCACAATCCATTAATTAACAATTATCTCAAGTCGGGGAGAGCAGACAACAATATCAATAAATGTCAAGGCAAGCAATACAAGCATGCGCAATTCATGCCGAGGTCGTACGGCCCGATCCAACAGAAATGTAAACTGTGCACTGCCGAGGGTCGAGCGGCACGAACCATAGATGCATCTATTACCCCACTCGCAAATCACACATGCGATGCGGTAAAATTTAACTAAACAACCACCCTGCTCGCGAATCATACATGCGACGCAGGTACACATAGAAATACATGCTCAAATAGCAAATTAAGAATTTATCGGGGAACATTTATCCAAATAAAAGCCAATTCACTTTTAATGATTTAAGAAAAAGAAGCTTAGCCCTCATAGAAATTCATTTACCAATTCGATTAGATTTTAGAAATTCAACTGTCAGTAAGATCAAAGATATTCCAAGTATAGCATGCTTTTTGGTTCCTAGACTACCTGGACTTACACATATTAGTAGCTATGCACGGACTCTCGTCACCTCGTGCGTACATAGTCCCCACAAATAGGAGCACATAACCAATTATTTCACCTATGGGGACAATTCCCTCTTACAAGGTTAGAAAGGAGACTCATCTCGCTTCAATGAGCACTTCCAATACCAAGAATGAGCCCGAACCCTCAAATTGGAGCCGAACGATTCCAAAACTAGATAAACGAGGTAGGAACTAGTCAATAAATATAAGCTTACAAGATCATATTCTCACTATTTAAGCAATTTCCCACCCTTAAACATAATTTTCCTAAGATCCGACCCCGGGCCCACGTGCCCGGATTCCTAAATTTTTAAGGGGAGTTGTTTTTCATAACCCAAGGACCAATAATATATGACTTGTAATTCATTTCATAACAAATTTCGTGGTTGAATCTAACTTTTATTAAAACCCTAGGTTTTTGCTCTAACCCCATGATTTCACCTTAATACTAGTGTTTAATCTACCTAAGACAAAATTATTAAACTAGAAATTGGTAGAACACACTTACCTCATGATGCTAGGTGAAGTTCTTCTCTCAAAAGCTCTAAAATCGCCCAATGGGCCAAAAGAGCTGGGACCGCTTCTGCGGTCTCGAGGCCGCATCTGCGGAGCTGCTTCTATAGTTTCTGGCCTGGCCTGCCCTGGGCCGCTTTTGCCATGGAAGGACCGCTTCTGCGGTCTCGCACCTGAGGTCCACCAACCGTAGGTGCGGTTATGACAGAAATAGCAGCTTCAGCTCTTCTAAAATTTCATTTTCGATCCGTTAACCACCCGTAATCCACCCGAGGCCCCCGGGACCGCAACCAATCATATCAACCAGTCCCAAAACACGTTACGGACTTGCTCGAGGCCTCAAATCATATCAAACAACGCTAAAACCTCGAATCGACCTCTAATCCGAGCTTTATGAACTTTAGAATTTTAAACTTCTACTTTCGATGTTTAAACCTATCAAATTACATCCGATTGACTTCAAATTTTGCACGCAAGTCATATTCGACATTACGGACCTATTCCAACTTTCGGAATCCGATTCCGACCCCGATATCAAAAAGTCCACCTCCGGTCAAACTTGTCAAAAACCTTCAAATTTCTATCTTTAGCCAAATGACCCCAAAATGACCCACGGGCATCCGAATTCACTTCCTATCGCGCTCCCAACTCCAGAATCACTATACGGAGCTACTCCCAGACTCGGAATCCCAAACGGACATCAATAACACTGAAATGCACTGCCATCCAAACTTATGAAATTTCTTCCAAAATGCTAACTTCCAAAATAGGCGCCAAAACGCTCCCGGGTCATCCAAAACCCGATCCGGGCATACGCCCAAGTCAGAAATTATCATACGAACTTGCTGGAGCCTTCGAATCCCAATTCCGAGGTCGCTTACTCAAAATCCAATCCTAGTTGATTCTTTCAACTTAAAGCTTCCGCAATGAAAATCCTCCTTCCGAATCAACCCCGAACTTCCTGAAATTCAATTTAGCCCACGCGTACAAGTCGTAATACCTGAAATGGAGCTGCTCATGGCCTCAAACTGCTGAACGGCGCGCTAGGGCTCAAAATGACCGGTCGGGTCGTTACATCCTCTCCCACTTAAACATACGTTCGTCCTCGAACGTGCTAGGAACTGTGCTGGGGTTGTCTGAATTCACTGTTTAACACCTCGAGCACCTACCCGTGCTACCACAACTCAGCTGGGCGCCCTAGTTCGGTCAATCTGAAGATATCCTTTTTCACTTAAGAAAATAAGCCTTAGAGCCCAATTCTATCACCCGGAATTCGCTGCCAGGCCTGTTCCAACATACGCTCACCGTATTAATAACTGCACGCAGCACCAAAACATGACTGCATATCTTAGCTGAATTCACACCTTGCACCACTTTGCTCACAGGGCCATAATAGCATTCTCTGATCGAATGAATCGAAATTCCACGATCTGATGCTCCCATTGCACCTCATGGCCTACATAGGTCTTGCTCTAACTCTTACAATTCCGCCACAACGGAAGAGGTGTGTAGAAATTCATAACCAACCGTTGAACCAACAATTCATCAGGCCTATACTCCTGACAAGAGCCATCACCTAATTCTGAACCAAATAATGGTATTTGCTCCTTAATATACTTCATATAATCAGGTTGCACTGATCCTAAATCCAATGATCTCGTCTCACCCAGTACGAACCGCTTAGGCAATAAGCCACCCCAGACATGCTCAAAAGTCTCATATGATGTCACAATGTGCCAATAGGCTATGAACTCGAACGTGACAAAAGGAAAACAAACTCTGGAAAGGAAATCCAATTACCCCGCTCGCGAATCATACATGCGACGCGGTCAACATATTTGAACAAACACCCCGCTCGCAAAACATGCATGCGATGCGGGCACACAACTAATATAAGTTCCTCTCAGGAAAAGAGGAAACAAAACACATAAAAACAATACGGGGAACTGTACTCAACATCACACTGTTACGGTGTGCAACCCAATCCAGATATCATACCGATGGCGGCGTGCCACCCGATCCACATATAGATTTCACATAAGGAAATATACATCGAGCTAAATTGCTCATTACAACCAAATGTCGTATATCGATCACAAGCATGCTAAGTGCATAATACCATCCCTGGGAAGACATATAGTGCCATAGGCTATAAAACTCAAGCACAACTGAGGTGTGACATACGATCCGAATCTCGAGAGCCCTCCTACTCACATAACATCATCTTTACGCGGAACCTCAACACATAAGCAATTTCCCAAGCCATCTCACAACTCACATAGCGCAATGTATCATTACATGAAATATTTGATGACGATATAGCACCCTGACTACTCCTCCCTAAGGAGCGCATTACTGAAATGAACACATCTGGCCTGATATAGGGCCCGCTATTCACATTTGAATCCGTCCACAGACCTCTAGCTGATCCTGATCGCACCAAACTAGACTAATAACCTTTCAAAGGTCCATAATAGCTCCCTTTCTCTCATAACACATAGGAACAACCATCATAACCGGAGTAATCATCCACAGTCCACAACCCAATAAACCGAGTGCCCTCCAGGCATAAATTCTCAAATTAATGATACCACCACAATCTCCATACTTGGTTTCATTCTCCAATCAATCAGTTACTACATGCCACACTTGTACAATCTTCCTGTGGAACACGCCCCCATGACCTTTCGTAACAGATAACAAGTCTGTATATCCATACCACCGGCCGCACTAACGCTGAAAAGCGATCAAGAATCCATAACAGGATGCAAAGCCCCTTTCACAAACGCCGTTCTCAGGTGACGCTGAAGACAATACCAACTTACTTTAAACATCTAAACTACTTTCCTACTCATCCGAGCTCGTGACATTCTCGTCAACACCGAACTGTAACCTTGATCCTCACTTCAAATTCCATACCACTCACTGCACCCAACACGCCAATATACGATAGAACACGATTTTTATCATAACTCCGGAACCACTAATAGATTAACACTTCATCATATCAAAACTTTTCACTTAACTCACTTCAGGAGAACCATTGCGACACACAGGTGAATTCTCATAACCGTAAAATACGCCAAATCTCTAAAGAGTGGTCTTAAGCCACCATAGCCCTTCCGGGACCCGCCTAAACATGACAGGCTATAACAGTAGAATACTTCTGAATAACATCGATTATGGCGGCCGGCAAGCCTCACATGTACCGCCACAAATCACTTGCATAACTTGATCGCGCTGAAAGGACTGATCACTGCCACCAATATGCCAATTCAACTATGGCTAATCAATCTATCTTCTTCCAATCTATCCTCGATTGCCTTAGAAATAATAATAACTCCATTCAACACATAGAATACTCCATCCGCACTCATCTCGAGCTACCTTGACTCACGAGACCATGCTGTCTCAAATCCCATGAACCATTTCATACATCCCAATTGCTACCCCGGCAGGTCAAAACATCATAGAACCTTCTAGGCACCTCCTCATAAGCTGCTACAAGGCTTGACTCTTAACTATATCTATAGGCTCGAAGCCATTAGGCACCTCACTTTACCCCTTTGAATCCACTAGGACCGTTGTTGAGAGCCACCCGTTCTGACTTGGCGCCGAATATAATCAACTCCATAAATCTTCTAGCACATGAATACCCTCTCGGCGAAGAACCCAGCAGAATCACTTCCCTTGAAACCCATATCAAGGCATAAATCCTGAATCCTTCTCCAAGTCTGAACATGGGCCAATGAGGCCAACCATAGCATGCCTTTAACAATTCCTTTGCTAAAGTCACCGCTTATGTCCTTTTCGTAGCTGGAATGACCCATCAACATGCTAATAACCAGAAACCTCGCAAGTAGTTAACCATGCAACCTTAATTATAGGCGGTGGGACTCTCCCACTTAGCTTGAAGCCATTATTACATAACTTTGGACTCCACCAGGATCCTTCATTTCATGTTGACATAACCTTGCGCAATCAACCGACAAAATTCTCGGAATCTTTATGTAAAAACCCCTTTTTATACCCTGAGTCATCAACCACATTCGCACGACCGATCTCTTTGCTGTATAACCAATAGAATTTTTGCAGAGCTTCGCCAACCATGCAACCGCCGATCCGCTTACTGGAGATGTCCCACCTGTGGGATTTACGTGCCGACGTCTTCCAACGCCGCTACACTAGGTGCAATCCCCACGACATTAATGACCCATCCTGAGTCCAAGCTCACTCTCTAGCTGCACAAGTCCATTCACCTCCCGTGGACATCAATTAAGTGCGCGGCAACATCCTTCCAATTCAAAGTTAAGTTGTATCCTTCTTCATTTCAAGCAGCTCCTTTCTGTTATATCAGATCTCCTGCCGCTTAATAGCCCGTACTCCAAATTAATCCGTAGGCCCAAATCACCAATTACTAAAATTCCCAAATCACTCCAAACTCTCCCACTTTGGCGAAACTCACCCCTTTGGTCGACTACTCGACCATTGCTTCTTATACCCGACCTTCTAGAAATTTTAACCACCACCTGACACTCCCCACCTGTCCTTCCTCATCTTTTGCTGCCCAATTGTTGCCTTAAATAAAATCTATCTTCGTGGCACTTGAACCCACAATTGCTGCTAACCTTACACCTTTCCGAAGAGCATCTTTCTCGAACTGTCAACATTAGAAACACTGATTCGATCCTGAACTACCGCACCCCGCGATATCTGACAGCCGCTTCTTCAATACTATTTCACAATATCCTACCCCAAAGGCGGATTGTAGAAGAGCATACACAGGCGAACTTAGTACGTTCAATTAGGGCAACGACACCTCATCATAGAAGAAAACTCCACCACACTCGCAAATACCAAGTCTCGTTACTCCGTCAGCCCACATCTGACGCCTTTCCCCCGCCGGGAATAAAATACCGAATCTCTAGATCATGCACTGAGTAAACCTCCCTTCAAGTCATTCACTGCCCCGACACGTAGGCAAACATCCTACCATCATATCAATACTGCGGAACAATCGTTAATAGCATCATGGCAACTTGTGCCTAGCCTCAGAGCTCTCAGAAGTACAACTTCTGAGTTGAAACGATAGAACATCCTTCCACAAGGCGACGATATTAGCTCAGACAACTATGCAGGGAGAAACATCCCGCACCAAATCGGTAGTACCATTACAATTCTTCAATCCTCGATTTATAACAAGCGGTTCGCATCGCATACGATTGAATAGGAAGGAATTAAAGGCATAGCCTCCAGGGATCAAATCGCACGATGAGGAATCAAGAAGGGAAGTACTCCTAACAGTCCTGCAGCCTCCTGAGGATACGTACAGACATCTCCGAACCGATCCGCGAGACTTTACTAGACTTGCTCATGACTCGTGAGACCTACGGGAACCTAGTGCTCTGATACCATGTTGTCACGACCCAAATTCCACCAAAGGTCGTGATGGCGCCAGACACCACTGTCAGGCAAGCCAACCCCAAAATACATAATTAAGTTCTCATTTTAATACTTTTGAAAACTATGAATTTCCTTCAAATTTACCAATAAAAGACAATCGCTTCAATTAAAATTAAATGATAAGCAATTAATACAAAATACTTCATAACCATCCCAGAAACCGGTATCACGAGTGCATGAGCAATTCTAAGAAAAATCGAATAAAGTACAACAGCTGTCCGGAATACAAATTGGACAGAAAATAAATAAAATCCTGAGAGAGACTATACTAGCTGCGGGTCGCCTCGAGCAATGCAACTATCCTAGTCCCAATACCATCCATGCAGCTACGCCCTGTAGGCCACTAGTAGTACATGTGCCTGTGCAACAAAAATGCACAGAAGTGTAGTATGAGTACAAAAACAACGTGTACTTAGTAAGTATCCCGCCTAATCTCGAAGAAGTAGAGACGAGATGGCAACTTTGACACTTACTAAAGGTCTGGTAATAATATTATTAATGGGATGACTCACAGATTTATTGAGAACAACAGTAAAATTTATATGAGTCACTAAACAGGTGCAAGTTCCTTTTTTCTTTATTTAAAGTCTCCGGATTCACAATCCATTAATTAACAATTATCTCAAGTCGGGGAGAGCAGACAACAATATCAATAAATCTCAAGGCAAGCAATACAAGCATGCGCAATTCATGCCGAGGTCGTACAGCCCGATCCAACAAAAATGTAAACTGTGCACTGCCGAGGGTCGAGCGGCACGAACCATAGAAGCATCTATTACCCCGCTCGCGAATCACACATGCGACGCAGTCAAATTTAACTAAACAACCACCCTGCTGGCGAATCATACATGCAACGCAGGTACACATAGAAATACATGCTCAAACAGCAAATTAAGTATTTATCGGGGAACATTTATCCAAATAAAATCCAATTCACTTTTAGTGATTTAAGAAAATGAAGTTTAATCCTCTTAGAAATTCATTTACCAATTTGATAAGATTTAAGAAATTCAACTGTCAGCAAGATCACAGATATTCCAAGTATAGCATGCTTTTTGGTTCCTAGACTACCCGGACTTGCACATATTAGTAGCTACGCACGTACTTTCATCACCTCGTGCGTACGTAGCCCCACAAATAGGAGCACATAACCAATTATTTCACCTATGGGGACAATTACCTCTTACAAGGTTAGAAAGGAGACTCACCTCGCTCCAATGTGCACTTCCAATACCAAGAATGAGCCCGAACCCTCAAATTGGAGCCGAACGATTCCAAACTAGATAAACGAGGTAGGAACTAGTCAATATAAGCTAACAAGATCATATTCTAACTATTTATGCAATTTCCCACCCTTAAACACAATTTTCCTAAGATCCGACCCCGGGCCCACGTGCCCGGATTCCTAAATTTTTCAAGGGGAGTTGTTCTTCATAACCCAAGGACAAATAATATATGATTTCTAATTCATTTCATAACAAATTTCGTGGTTAAATCTAACTTTTATTAAAACCCTAGGTATTTGCTCTAACCCTATGATTTCACCTTAATACTAGTGTTTAATCTACCTAAGACAAAATTATTAAACTAGAAATAGGTAGAACACACTTACCTCAAGATGCTAGGTGAAGTTCTTCTCTCAAAAGCTCTAAAAGCGCCCAATGGAGGAGTGAAAAAGTGATAAAAATGACTTAGAACCCGTATTAAGTGAACCTTACTGCCTCAGCGATTTCCGCATCTGCTGTCCCGCATCTGCGAGAAATGGACCGCATCTGCGAAATGGGCCAAAAGAGCTGGGACCGCTTTTTCGGTCTCGAGGCTGCATCTGCAGCTTGGGAGCCGCTTCTGCAGTTTCTGGACTAGCCTGCCCTGAGCCGTTTCTGCAATGGTAGGACCGCTTCTGCGGTCTCGCACCTGCGGTCCACCAACCGCAGGTGTGGTTATGGCAGAAGCAGCAGCTTCAGCTCTTCTAAAATTTCATTTTCGATCCGTTAACCACCCGGAATCCACCCGAGGCCCCCGGGACCCCAACCAATCATATCAATAACCAGTCCCAAATCACGTTACGGACTTGCTCGAGGCCTCAAATCATATCAAACAATGCTAAAACCTCGAATCGACCTCCAATCCAAGCTTTATAAACTTTAGAATTTCAAACTTCTACATTCGATGTTTAAACCTAGCAAATTAAATCTGATTGACTTCAAATTTTGCACGCAAGTCATATTCGACATTACGGACCTACTCCAACTTTCGAAATCGAATTCCGACCATGATAACAAAAAGGCCACCTCCGGCCAAACTTCTCAAAAACCTTCAAATTTCTATCTTTAGCCAAATGACCCCAAAATGACCCACGGGCATCCGAATTCACTTCCGATCGCGCTCCGAACTCCAGAAACACCATACGGAGCTACTCCCTGACTCGGAATCCCAAACGGACATCAATAATACTGAAATGCACTTCCATCCAAACTTATGAAATTTCTTCCAAAATGCTAAATTCCAAAATAGGTGCCAAAACGCTCCCGGGTAATCCAAAACCCGATCCGGGCATACGCCCAAGTCTGAAATCATCATACGAACCTACTGGAGCCTTCGAATCCCAATTCCGAGGTTGCTTACTCAAAAATCCAATCCTAGTTGATTCTTTCAACTTAAAGTTCCCGAAATAAAAATCCTCCTTCCGAATCAACCCCGAACTTCCCGAAATTCAATTTCGCCCACGCGTACAAGTCGTACTACCTGAAATGGAGCTGCTCATAGCCTCAAACTGGTGAACGGTGCGCTAGGGCTCAAAATGACCGGTCGGATCGCTACACAATATGAAGATAATATTAACTGATAATATATAACTGAAAGTAATTGGGAGTCAAAGACAATATGAAGATATGCTCACCTGCTGATACCGACTCAACTCTCTCAATATAGTAAGTAATATATCTGTACGGCCTTATAAGGCTCGGTATATATAACTGCTCTGCATAGTAGGCTCACTCATAATCGCTCGGCCATACTAGGCTCTGTATCTCGGCCATGCGGGGCTCGCTCATAGGCGCTCGCCCGTAGTAGGCTCGGTATATAAGTTACCATCTTATCAGAGGTTGCCCAATTGGGGCCTGCCTACCGATTATAGCTCGATGGTAGTGAAAATACTATCATACTGTATATATAGACTCTCTGCTCTCTTGATTGGAAGAAGACAATATTCAATTGAATATGAAGTCATGATAAGGGAGAATACCGTAACTTGTGAGACTAGGATAAAGTATATAAATTCGGAAGTGTGAACTTCTATTTATGCCTCGTTATCAAACATATGTAATTACGAGATCATGCCAAAATGAAGGAAGGGCTTAGCCTTGATATACCCGAGCCGATTCTCTTGACAATCCCGTTAATAAATGTCAATTGCGACAAATCACGTAACGGCGGATCGAAGTAGGGGAAAACCCATATGATATTCTTGAGAAAGATTGCACTGTACTCCCTTAGATCGTAAAATCCTGTTGCTATTAACTTATGAAATCTCGTATGAATTTTTGTAGCAAATTCCGTATGATCACTTTCTGAATTCGATCATGATCTCGTATGATCTTTGAAGCTCCATCCGTAAGTTGTAGTCATAGCCTTTTCATTTTGTAGTCACAAGGCTTAATAGAATCTTTTAATCAAAAATGAGATATGGTAGTTATTACTTTAAATGTTGCCACCTTCCAAAGTGACTTAAGAGTCATCAAATAGTCATATATTGCTGCCACGTTTTTTTCTTGATTAAGCTTATCCAATAACTTAATGAAGCTTATCTAAAATTCCTTCATGAACTTGTTAATTCCCTATTGACCAATAATTATCCACATAATTAGCAATTATCTCGAATTACTTAAAATATTACTCACTTCTAACACACTTTGTACACCTTACTATTATGATCATGTGATACCTTGTATGGCACTAGTCCATAAATACGGGGTATTATAGCTTGGGCCGTATTTTTTCTTAAAATGTCAAACATCGATGAAAACTCATTTCCTTCGATTCGCTTACCCTCTCACCTTCACAAATTTACTTATCACTTGTTTGAAATAGCATAATACTTGTAATTCCAAAATAATCTCATTCCCGAACTTACGTCGATTGACTTACGACATT